>NC_084800.1:74385047-74688077 GCF_963169125.1 Humulus lupulus
CTAGATCAGCAGCAACAATAGTAGTTATCTTTTCTCCTCCCTTACTTGATCCACCCATGATAGATTCAAAATTCTGAAGCTCGTTCATGAGCTGCGTCAGACCATAGTAGAGTTTATTCATCACATATTTGGTGGTGAATGACAGGAAAGTTGGAGATAGACTATTGAGTATTAAGTCGACTTGAGTCTCCTCAGCTATAATTGCTCCAAGCAGTTCAACTTCCTGAAATTAGTTGGTCATCTTGATCAGGTGATCATGAACGTGTGGAGATGGTGCCATCCAAGCAATTGCATATTTCTTAGTGGCCTCAAAACGAGTTTGCACTAACTTTGCACCGAACATGTCTTGGAGCTAATCCATGATTTCGTAGGTCGTCTCGGCAGTCTCCATCTTTGTCTTGAGATTGTCGACCATATTAGTCAACATGTAGTTTCGTGCCTTGTTATTAACTGCCTGCCAACGCTCATATTTATCTCTTACAAACTTGGGAGCTCTTTCAGCTGGAACTTTTGGGGATTCCTCAGTCATGACGAACTTGGTGTTGTCATCAATCAACTCTATGTTGATATTCTACTTCCACTTAAGGAAGTTTCCTTCAGTGAGTTTCTCCATGGAAAGTTGAGAAATGATGGAAGTAGACACAGCCATACATAAAACTACAAATTATCGATAAAATAGAAATCAATCACTTTTGTTCAATAGAATTTCTATTCACTCTAATTTTAAGAAATAGCACAACATATACAAAAAATATGTAAGATATGAAAAAGAAATATCAAAATAATCATATCTCTATTTCTTAAGTTTTTAAACTATTCTATGATATTGTTGTCCTGGTTGGCGAGAGTGAAAAAAATATCATTAGTTAAATAAAGTTGTAAACTTATTTAATAATGGACACCATTATTAACAACCTAATATTCGATCAAAATAAGAAAACAAAATCTCTTATTTTATGAGCTAGACACACGGTTTCGATAATCATAGAATTAGTCCTAATAGTCACTATAGGGGTGAGTCTAGTAGAATTTGACCTACAATTATCTATTTTTCGAAATCTAACCTTATCAAAATAACTAATGAACACCTTCCGCAGAGGGACTAATCAAAGTGTCTCAAGGCCCCATTAAGTTATTGACTTTGTTAAACCAACGGTGGAGATCGAATATAATTCTTAAAATATGCTCATTATTAATTAAAAATAGTATTTTTATTATTTATTTTTCGAAAATTAATGACTATAGTTCTCCAAAAATTTGTAAAATTAAAATTTTAAAACCAAAGTCCTATAATTTTCTATTAATTCTAAAGTGTCACATTGAAACAAATTCAATTAAATTAGACGTTCGTACGACCGGGGTCTTGGTGGATTTTTCATGCATGCCCAGTACACACACTGCACAATCAGTCCAATTTTTTTTTTAATCTGTGCAGTTTTTCATTCCCAAAACAAGCCAAAAACAACCAAATTATTGCTAAATTTACATAAGAAAACATAAACATGCACCGATAACATATACCATCCAATTAATACCCAACATATCAATCAATTTTATACATGTTCATCAATGAAAATAAAGATTACCAAATGCTCTGAGGCCAGTTGTTGGAAAAACTTATATAGGTTCTTAATTATTCACTACTGCAAAAAAGGCTTTTTAGGACTAGCATTGCGAGTCCTAAAAAAGTTTTTAGGACTCGCGGGTGCGAGTCCTCTATTTGAGAGCCTTAAAAACTAAGGTTTTTAGGACTCGCTGAGTGCCTTTAAGTAAGGTTTTTGCGAGTCCTAAAAGAATGTCCGCGAGTCCTAAAAGATCTTGCTGAGTGCCTTTAAGTAAGATTTTTAGGACTCTCTTTGGGTGCTCTTAAAAGTTATATTTTTAATTTTAAAAAAATTTATTTATTGTTATTTTAAATTAAAAATTATGATTTAAATGAAATATTTATATACAAATTAATCTAAAAATTTATAGATTAAAATAACAAAACTTATTAGAAGTATAATCGTCTTGACCTTAAAAAATATATAACTAGATTTACAAAGTGAATAATTAACCATTCAAACAAGAATCATTTACTCTAATAAAAATTTCAAATATAATAAAACACTAAATTCATTGTCAAACAACATATATTTCTTCTTCTTGTCCTTGTACTCACCCTCGTCACTGCCTTTCCAAAGTAAGGATTGGCTACCATGAATTTCTTTCTAAAATCATCCCTAAAACATGAAAAATCACATTATAATACACCGAACATGAAAAATTATAACTAGATTTTTATTGCAGTGTACATAAATAAGTTTACTCACAATTGTTACAATTTTCATTTTGATTTAAAAAAAAATATATCCCTTTGAGTGTCCAAAATGTATTAAAATAAATTTGAAAAGAAAATACTAAAAAAACACCCAAAAAAATTTTTGGACTCTATACTGCCATATTAAATACAGAATAAAAAAAGAATAATATAGGTAAATAACATACATATATATTTATATAAGATAAAGTATTTATTTATCAAAGATATGAAAAAAAAATAGTGTAATTAAGTGATATTTTTATTTCACCCTTTTGAATCCCAAGAATAATACTTCATGTTGAAATAATAATAGAAAGAAAGAAATGGTGGAGCACTATATATATGAAGAAAAATCTATGGTTTCCATTCCCATTTATTCTAATAATAGTTGTTTCTTAATATCTAAGTAAACAAAAGAATGCATAACAAGCAAAATACTCAAGATAATTCATTTCTCATTACAACTCATTATGTGGTCTTCATCTAACACATTTATGGGGTAGCACTAAGCAAGAAAAGCACCAAAAATCTACAAGTGCATCAAATAGTGCAGCACAACAAATTTTAATATAGAAGCCAACATGATACATCAAATTGATATTCATGAGAGTAATGCAAATTGATGCAAGTAAGAACAAATAACAATAAAAGAAATAAGAGTCACTCAATACCTTTTTAAAGATTACCATATTTTGTCTTAAGTTCAAGATTAAATAAAAGTGTTGGGCTTGACATGGCAAACCTCTACAGTCATTCACAAATTTAGAGAAAGGATAGATACAGATATCCAACAATATTTTCACAATGAAATGGAACCATGACAAATATACTAGCCTATTAGTTATTCAACAACACTCTCTTATGTAAATTTATCTTCAAAAGTAAAAGAAAGACAAATAAAATAGAGAATCAATTTCCATCAGTAATGATGTCACTCTTTATTGTACAAAGTTCACATGTGCCTCATTGGCAACACAAATATTTGAAACTTTGAATACATTTTCAGATTTGTTAAGAAGCTTGAAAATGAGCATATAAGGTTGTATACTAAGCAGAAGCTCAATAAAATCAAACCAAAAACAATGAATTGTGATAAAAAAAAAAAAGTTAAAAGAAGCTATTCAGTCATATAAATAGAAGACATTATTTATGACATTACTATTTTGTTATGATATATTTCAGGCATGACATTTAAAGCAATCAGGATGTTGTTTTTGAAACCAAACAATTAGATCCAATGGCACAAAACAGAACTAAAGAAATGAGTTTCTTTTGATACTACATAATAGATTATTTCATGATAAAGTTTTCCCAGTCACAATAAAAAAAATTGCATAAGCAATTAAATAATTGAAAGCCCATACATGTAAAAGATCACCAAATCATGTAGATTGGAGAAAAGATAATTTACTTGCATGAATAAAAAACTTGCTTCTAGTTCTATATTGTAATTAGCACGAAACACAAATTGAAGAAGACCTGATACATTGAGGTCAATTATATATTTATATATAATATTTTTTACAAAAGAATTAATTTTTAAATTAATATATATGTACCTATAAAGCTCATTAGTGCACAAGAGAAAAGCAAAGAAAAGATAGAAAAAGTTAGTTCTCATTAATGCACAAGAGACTATATAAAGCTCAAGAAACCAAAACGGAAATAACAACTCATCACATGGCTGTTGTAACAAAGTTAGTTAAGCAACCACGACAGGCTAACTAAAACTCATAGACTCTCTTGAACACATTCCAGATGATACTCATGATCATAAATTTGCTAAAACACAATTTAAATAAAAAATTGGTGTTTACAAAAGAGACAAAGAAAGGCCTTGGGCTTGCATGAGGAACCAATGGACAAAAAGAGAAGAGCTTAAGGCTTTGTATAAGTGGAAGACTGGAAGTAGGTACTGTTAGGCACAAAAATATCCGGCTTGGCCCAAATATGCTCAAAGGTGTCTCAAACCTTTATATTTTGGAGCCTAATATTAAGATTATAGGATAAAACTTGGGACTTTCATCAAACATGTGCTATGCAAGAAAATTGTAGAACGTGCATAAATTACTATAATGATATAATCACACAACATAATCTGACTGAGCAAAGCACAACATCAATTAACAGAAATATACTACATGAAAATTTAACAAAAAAATAGGTTACAAAAAAAACATATTACATGAAAATTAAAACATAGTAAAATACACATCTTGCACTGAAAATAGAAGAAAAAGAGAAAAGCTAACATGTCACCATCTATAGAAAATCGGACAACATATCCCCTAATATACTAGCCTAGCCATCTGTCGCATTCAACACCAACATGTCAAACAAATCAAACAACACACAGGTTTTCATCCATATATCACCGCAGCACACAAAATTCTCAGAACCTACTTCACTAAGACATGCAAGTTCTCAATCTTCCGTTATCACCGCAGCACACAGAATTCTCAGAACCTACTTTACTACAGATGAATATCTAAGATATTCAAACTCCACTAAAGTAATACAATTATCATTCAAAATTGTAAAATATTGAAAATTAAAAAAAAAAACAAATACAACATACCTCTTGCAATTAGTTACCAATCCAATGCTTTAAGACCAATCAAAATATTAACCTATTCATTTTAATCAACATTGTAAAAAAAGAAAAAGGTCAAATGTTGACATTTGATTTTAAAAAGTTCACATAAGTATTGCAATGCCAAAATTACCCTAATCTCATAACTTTTTCTTTTTAATCAACATCCTAATGTTAACTAATTATTTATTTTCATATTATAAAAAGTCATGAAGTTGACCATATGTATACATGATTGTTTATCTTACGTTTTATGTGGGGTTTTCATACGTTCATTTTGTTGTCCTCCAATAGTAACCATTCAACAATATTAATTGTCCATCAAATTGACAAAATTCTTTGCAAGTCACATTACCTAAAATTGAAAAATGAAAATCAATACCAAACAATTGCTATTTATTTTTTATTTGTAATGACCTTTATTATTTGTTTAAAATATGTCATCCTAATTTCATCAAAAAACAAAAGAACTAAAAAAATTGTTTGACAAAAATCTAAAACTCCAAACCTATGATTTTTTAAAAAAAAAAAAGATAATCTATAAATTTTAAATGAAAAAATACTAAGAAACACTCATTTATTTCAATTGTAGTTAGAAAATTGCACATTTGTATTGGTATTTGTTTTTTTATTCATATTTTAATTTTTTAAATCAAAAGTATATTTATTTATATATTAAAACTATAAATTATATTAATACCCTATATTATCTATAAGTTAAAATTTGAAATTATAATATTAGCAATTACAAAATATTTATAAATAGCATACATATATATTTATAAGATAAAGTATTTATTTAAAAAATGTCAAATTTTAATAATTTTATAATAAAAATAAATAAAAGTCAATAAATAAGAAAATGGCATACATGCAAGTTAGTGTAATGAGATATGGAATAAATAAATACAAAATTCTCTCTACAAGAGAATATTTTATCTAATTTTTAATTAGAATAATTTCATAAATTATTGAATGTCTAAGATTAAGTTTAGAATTTGACATATTATTAGGGTATTAAAATTATTACTACATTAATATAATCTATAATGTAATATTTATTATATATATATTTATTTATACACTCTAAAACTAAAAAAAAAACTGCTGCTATATATATTTAAAAAAACTGCTGCTATAATGTAATATTTAAAAAAATATTAAAAACAAACCTGCTGACCCTTACCTGAACTGAGCCCTCCGACGAATACCAGCGCCGCCAAGAGCCAAGGTCGTCCAGATCCCGTGCCGCTGCCGAGAACCAGCGCCGCTGCTGCAACCAGTCGGAGAACCCACGACGCTGGAGCTGAGAACCCACGATGCCGGAGAACCTGTCTTTAAGGCCGACGCTTGCTACTCACCTCGCCTCCTCCGTCGCCGTTCAAAATTTCTCCACACTTGGCGAACCAATCCATACCCTGCCACCCCTGAGGAACTGGTCTCGGTCTCAAACTCTGACTGCCTCAGAATAAACACTCGAGTTGGAATCAAGCTATCTATCTCCTTTTGCTCATCCTCTCTTAGCCTTGGGCAACCCCTCTTTATATGTCCAACCACTCCACATAAGAAACATGTCTTTGGTCGGTGCCCCTTCAAATGGCGCCTCTTGCACCGAACACATATTGGATAAGTCCTCCAGTGCTCCTCCTTGCTTACACCAATAAGTGGAAATACCACTATCTGAGCTCCGTACTCCCTCGCACTCTTCCTCTCATCTTTTATGCTCTCCACAACAAGAGCCTTCTCTACCACCTGAGCATAGGTGGAGATTTCATGCACTGGGGCAACTCTAATACCCTGAGCTATTCCAGGATTCAATCCCTGAACAAACTTTTCCTTCTGAGCCACATCTGTGGGTACCATGTCTAAAGAAAACTTGGCCAACCAATCAAATCTGCTAACATACTCGGTTACTGATGCCCTTCCTTGAACGAGATTCACAAACTCATTCATTTTAGCAGTCTTAGCTGCATCATAATAGTATCTTTCGTTGAACATCTGCCTAAACTTTTTCCAGTCCATCACAGCTGTGTTTCGTGTCTGGGATACTACCTCCCACCATGTCTGGGCATCATCCCGCAATACACATGTAGCACAAATCACCATATCGTGACCCATCATCCCCATACTGTCAAGAATGGAACTGATCATGCCTATCCATTGCTCAACTCCGAATGGATCTAGGCCTCCCTCGAAGACTGGAGGGTAATACTCCTGGAATCTTCCACAGAGAAATTCCCATCTGTTCTTAACCCTAGGTTGAGCCAAAACTGGTGCCACTTTTGGCACAACAAAGGTAGAGGTGCACCCCAACAGATTCTGTTGTTGCTTCAAACGCCTAACCTCTTCCTCCTACCTCTGCAATCTTGATTGCAAATCTGTAAACATCTGCTGAAAATTCATAGGAGCAGACGAAGAACTAATACCCTGGCTATAATTTCAGGCCTTTGTATAACCACCACCAGGCCTCATTATCTGCCTTGGTTATAAACCTGCTGATTGAATCTGAAGTCAATAACTTGATCCATTAATCATGATAAGCATATCAAGAGCTTTTCCCCATGGGATAAATCTTACCACACCACATTCATTAACCACTTGCAATGCTAAAACATGCCCACGACATTCATACATTAATCATGATCCCTGCCCTTTCAATATTCACACCATGCCTCCAACCCTAGCATGCAAATATCACAATTATATATATTCATGGAGAAGGTAATCATATGATCATATTCATATAAATATTCACGGAGCATATAATCATATAGTCAAGAGCCAGGCTCTATCAGAATCTCATGCTCCCTAATACAATGTGCAGGTAAAGCATTCACATTCTATTTAAGCAGTTAAGCACATAACTAAAGAAATAGTTACCATTCCTTGAGTCAAGCTATCTTCAATGACGAGTGTACATGCCCAGCTTGTCTTCAGGAACCATAAACCTTGGCAAGCTCTGATACCAAGTTGTAATGCCCTAAACTCCAAGGATTGTTACGGTGTGCCTTGTAAACAATGCTAAACTCGCTAATCGAGTCATTTGGCCAAAATCGTGTAACTAGGTATGATTAGCGATTTAGGGATTAAAAATTTTGGTTAAGATGTAACGTTTCATTAGAACGTTTACTGTATATATTAGGATCCTAAAAAATATAATTTAAAGGTCTATTACAAGGAAATATTTACAACAGGTCGATCTAAGCGACAAAACAAGGTTTAACCCTAGTTCCTTTTTCAACCCTCGGCCGTGGTGGTCGAGCAGCCGCATATGTACATGTCATCACCTAAGCTCTCCAACTCAAGGATGGTCTAGTTTTCTTTTGCCTTTACCTGCACCACATAGCACCCGTGAGCCGAAGCCCAGCAAGAAAACTCAACATGCTCATGAACAGTAATAACATGTCATCGAATCATAATGTGCATGCCTAGCAATAATAGCTTCCGTCATGCATGCAAAGAAGTTCAAATAAATGATTATGGGGTCCTGCATCTGAATAGAAGACTAATGAGTCATTCTCTGAGGACCTGCTTTCTGAATAGATGACTAGTAAGTCAATCTCGGAGTGGGTGACTAATGAGTCACACCCCGCATAGGTGACTAATGAGTCACACTCTGTATAGATGACTAATAAGTCATACCCTATGTAGATGACTAATGAGTCCATCTCTGTCTAGGTGACTAATGAGTCACACTCTGTATAGGTGACTTATAAGCCACACTCTGTATAGATGACTAATAAGTCTATCTCTATGTGGATGACTAATGAGTCTATCTCTATGTGGATGACTAATGAGTCATACCTTGTATAGGTGACTAATGAGTCACACTCTATATTGGTGACTAATAAGTCACACTTGGTATAGATGACTAATAAGTCAACCTCGGTGTGGATGACTAATGAGTCATACCCTGTATAGGTGACTAATGAGTCACACTCTGGAGGTCCCATACCCTCCTAGCCATGTGATATGTAGGTCACCTTAGCCATTCTGGCTCTGGCTCTGATTAACTAGCCCATAGACTAGACAAGCTCTTATAATTTTCATCGACCTTAAGGTCGGTCCGGCATTAATGCTCATTCGAGTCATTCAATGCAGATGTCGATTAAATCTAATCTTTTATCGGCTTGCGTTAAACACGCTAAGGCCGTACTTGACTTATAAGCCAATCCCATGTGACCAGTGCTCAATACCACTGCCAAACCTGACTAATGAGTCACAACTTCACAGTTGATATTGACACCATTGCCAATGCCTGACTAATAAGTCAGTGCTTCCTCATTTAGGTAATACAAACAAACATATATCATATGTCAAATATTCAGATATAAGGCATTTGGAATGCTCACTCAGTAATAAAAAGCATAATTATAATCATGCACAATTACAGAGACTCAAGCTCTGATTAATCTCATCATCAATATCCATAGCATGCCTTAATCACATGTTTCTCATGCATCACATGCCTCACATTTAATCACTCAACATGCCTCAACAATAACCATGCATGTCACATTTAACCATCCAACATGCATCAAGAATAACCATGCATGTCATATATACACAGGGTGCAGTTTTCTTACCTTTCGTCCAAACACAGGTTACCAATAAACGAGCCACAAGCACGATCCCGATTCCAAGCCTCTAGTGATAACCTTGTCACAACCACAAATGGTGATCCAATGAGTTCAAGTTCTAAAACCAATCCCGGAACCAAAACCTACCCTCCAAGACATCAAACCCCACCAATCTGGGTAGTAGGAATGATCCCGAAGCCTAAGGTCTGAGTTCCTAAGCTTAAAACATCATTTCTGTCTTATATACCCTCAAGCGCCGCGGCCCTAACTCCCAAGAGCCACGGCCTGCCTCCAAACAGAGGCAGAACCCTTCTTTGCTTGAGCCTAGAGCCGTGGCGCTACATCTTGCGCCGCACCCTAACAGCCCACCAGCAACCTTCACCTTCTTCATCGAGCCTAGGCCGCAGCGCCCTAGAATAGAGCTACGGCCCTACCACAATCCCAGCCAAAAACCTCATTTTCTCCCTTTAAAAACCTTCCACAAACCTATCCAAACATCCCCAAATCCCAAAATCAAAGTTCCCAAATATCCCCATGATCCAAAACCAACAAAACCCAAGTCTCAAATCTATCAAAAACTCATCAATACACAAAATCCAATTCAAGCTTAAAAACTTTAAAAACTTAGAACTTAAATTACCTCTGATTGAGTTGTTTCCAACTAAATCCTTCGGCTAATAAGCTTCTAATCTTTCCTAGGATCACTATGCCTCAATCCTCGCTTGATTCCGACTCCTAGAACTCAAGTTACCTTCAAAAATGTGATCGGGAGACGAAAATGGAACTTTGAGGGAGAGAAAACTTCCTGAACGTTCTTTTATTCTTTTAAAAGGTTACTTCAAGCTTAAGTAGCCTCAAACAAATCTTAAGGCTTGGGGTCCCGAAAACACCCCCGGGAACAAAATAGTCAAAACCTCTAGAATTTTCCCCTGATCTCACTAACTCCTAATTTATCATCAAATTCTTGTTCCCATTACCCAATAACCCGGTAATGCTCTAAATACCCCTTGACTCACTCCGAGACAAGAATAAATCCCGTTATGACTTTCCCACTAGCTTACCTCCTAGGATCGTCTTGTGCTGAGTAACCCTGACATAACCAAATAATAATAAAGAACCACACACATATATGCCAAATATGCCCGAAATGGCCAAATATGAAAATCACCCAATTAATCATAAATGGGTTCACATGCATATTTAATACTCCTAAACATGCATATAATCATTTAATAACATAATAAATCAATTATGGCCCTCCCGACCTCCTAATCAAGGTCCTAAACCTTATTAGGAAATTTGAGGCATTACAACCCAAGCCGTCGTTCACCACCAGCAACCACCCTCCAACAAGCCTACTGAAACCTATATAGTCCAAACCTAATTTAATCCCCAAATGTGTGAGCTTTATTTTGTGTGTGCTGAAATTTTTTTAACCCCCCCCCCCCCCCCCAATTTCGAAAAAAGTAAGTTTTTATGTGTCCCTTCTAACAATTTTAAGGACTTGCTTTAGGAGTCCTAAAAAATACTCTTTTAGAACTCCCAAAGAAAGTCCTTAAAATTGTTAAGTAAATGAGCATAAAAAACACTCTTTTCCTAGCCAAGATTTTTTTAGGACTCGCATATTCTTTTAGAGCTCGCAAAGCGAGTCCTTAAAGAGTATTAAGGACTCCCAAAACAAGTTTTTAAAATTATTAAGTAAAAAAACACTCATTTTTTATCCCAGATTTTTTTAGGACTCACATATTTTTTTAGGACACTCATTGTGAGTCCTAAATTGTGTTTTTTTAGGACTCTCAATGAATGTCCTTAAAAACTCCATAAACATTTTGAAGGAATTGCATTTATGTGCGTGTCCTAAAAAAGTGTCCCGTAAAGGGTATTTTGTAGTAGTGATTTTTATGTAAATATTGTATTAAATAAATTAATATAAGACAACCTAGAACATGTTTCTATAATTGAATTTAAACAGAGACAATGATAAGAACACTTACATTATACGCAGCAGAATGTATTAGTCATTCCTTCAGTTTCTCTAACCCTTGATTTCTTTCTGTCGCAGGGTATCACCAAGAAGCTGAACCGATCTTCAAATTTCTTGACAGTCTTCCAAAATATCCTTAGAATCACCTAAACTAGAGTGGGCATTTCTCAACAGATGAGATAAATACAAAGAGAAGAAGAATAGAAGAGAATATTGAGGCTTAGAAAATGACTTATGTTGTAGAGAGAATCTAAAACACGAAAACATCAAAAGAGTTCTAATTGTCTCAATCATATGTTTTCAACTCTCACTTAGCATTCCTTTTATAGGCTCAATTAGGTCATTTATTTTAATTAAAAATTCAATGAAATAATAGATAATATCAGCCATTAGATCGAAATTCTTATGGGCTTTAGGCCCGTGAAAATTTTCATTTAATTATAAGCTCATTGGAGTTAAAATCAAGACCTGCATTATTTTCTATCGATTTAATTAATTAAGTAATTATTTAAATCATTTATCAAATTAATTATTTATAATTTGAACCTTAATTTAAAATTATTTATTAATTTAGACACCAATTTGTTTTAATTAATAAAGCTGCTATAAAATCTATTTTTTTCTCTAAATTGCATAACTCTGTTAAACTATCCAAAATTGACATAGTCAACTTTGATAATTATATCAATTAATTGAGACTATCTAGATGAATTTATCCAAGGTACAGTGGGGACCATGGGCTTATGAATCAAGCTCCAATAAGTTATCATAAATTTAACAAATAAGTTTACTAACTTATTAATTTCTCGTGACTTCATTAAAGACTCAGAATTGCACTCTTGAATTCATAGAACGCTCTATAAGCAATATAGATATGTTATTAGTTATCCATTGTTACAACCATAATTATCACTCAATCCTCTCATTGTATTTTATCCTTAAAACACTTAGTTCCTTGTAAATGATATTTCAGTAAACTAATATTAATTACTGAAATGAGATCTCTATCATTTAGCACCTTGAACCAAACTAAAAGAAACCATCGTTTTACTTCTTCATCAAAAGATATAGATGTTCATATCTATGATGAACACTCCCACTCAATTATACTACAGTTTTCCCAAGATGTAAATATGGGCTAGTCCAGGGTAAGCTGGTAACGAATAAGTCAAATAACTCAAATAATACAATAAGTTAGAATACTAACCACTTAGAATTGAGATTGAATTGACCTACGGTCAACTATATGATATGACTAGAATAGATAATAACGATATGTAATGATCCAACTTATTCTAGACGTTGGACCATTAATAACTACTATACATAGATACTAATCTTAAGAAAACATACATATGAAATAGTCATAACTTTATAAATAAAACTGTAAGGAAAAGGTTGAAATATATAAAAATTCGGTTAGGATATGGGATCCCATTGTTTGAAAATAAAATAAGACATAACTTAAATCTTAAAATTCGTTACAAAACAAAGTGCGGAAAATACATAGAAACATAATAAAATTACTTAAAACAACTTCGTCCTCGAATCGTTCACGCAGTCCACCGAATCCATTCTCCCTCAATACTCAATCCCAAGCCACCAAGAATCTTCCCGCCACCATAACTATTTTCCTGCACACATATAAAACAAAGGAATGAGCCTAATGCCCAGCAAGGAAAATCTACTAGAACCATGCAACATAAACATAAACATATAACATGCACTATAAACATATATCATATAACTATAAACATATATCATAATTCTAACCCATGTACATGGTAACTATTGGGGTTTGCTGACTAAGCAACTATAAGCCTAAAAATACAATGAGGTTTGCTAGCTAAGCAACTATAAGCCCCAAAATGTACATATATCATAACATATATAAAACATACTATAGCATAATCATATAAACATATAATAACTATCCTATTTTCCTTACCAGATACCGGGATGTGAGAACAAGGGCGGGATTTTGGAACACTCCTAAAAACTATTAATGAGAAGGTGAGTATTTCTAAAAGAAGAAGATGAAAAAGAAATGAATCTAAACCACCAAGAAGAAGAGCTTACCGAAATAAAACCTCAAGTTTAAAGAATTTAATTGCCTAACCATGAATGGAAAATAGCAAGTTAGGATTTGAGTAGAGAAAAACTATAATAACTAATGAAACATACAGAAATGAACTAGGAAAAGGAATACCTTTGAATACACTATGATCGTCCTACACCTCAAAATCGAAATACACACTATGAAACTTACTTCCCAAGTGTTTAATAAGCTTGAAATGATAAAGCTTATAACCCCAACCCAAGTGTTTAACACTCTAAAGTAAATCTAGCAACTTGAAGAATGAAAGAAATGGCTGGCTACTAGGTCCTATTTATAGAGTTCAATAATGAAAAGATCTTCTTTTAGCTTGAATAAAAATAATGACATTTAATTGAAAAACATTTGAATAATCATTCAGCAGAGGCTTAAGACTCGGTCAAAAAGATTATGAGCTTATCAGAAGGTTATGGGTTGAATTGAGCTCGGTTTCAAAACCATTAAAAAAATAATGCCCTAGAGCCGATATATCGCCCATGGTAGGCGATATATCGCCTGGGCTTATGTTCCCGAGGCTCGTCGAGGTGCTCGTGCGAAGTTATGTGTTTTTCGTATTCCCCGAGTGGCGATATATCGCCCCCTAGAGCTGCGATATATCGGCATACGCTGAAACATTATACACATAATTGCACTTTTTCAGTCGAATTTGAATTGAGTAAACAACTTTGACTGAGTCCTATAACGATTTCAAAGCTGCTGGCAGACTCTGGGATTTTCAAATACTACTCTTAATAAACTATTCCTCAAAAATACTTAATTTCTCAATAAACATGCACATGACAAGTGTCATGATCTTATTAGTTCTATCTAAACCTTATTGTATAATAAATATCATCTTCATAATCAGCTATATTAATCAAACCTCATGTTATAATTAATATTCTTCAACTATTGGTTAAACTTATAAAATCTACAAGTGTTGATATGAGTGTCCAACTAAGTCCCGGCTTGAACCAAAATCCACAGTAATAAACATATTACAACTATTACTAGCTATTACTACTACTACTACGACTACTACTACTATCTAACTAGCTAAGTAAAGTTCTTGGACTCTACACGATATGTTTACTTATCCTATCTACTGTCAATATCGGTCTAGTTCGATGTAATAAATACATCTGATCTTATCTACTTTGCTAATGTTCTGGAAAGAACATAACACTACAACGTGTAAGTAGATTATATAGTAGATTGGCAATTCAATGTAAATCTTGTGCACTGTCTAATGTTGTAACTAACTTATGTTTGAACATATAATCATATTTATATTCCACTATGATTACTTGACTATAAATACGATTAGCTATATGCTTGGGATTTAATAGAAGTTTATATTAAATAAATAATCATGAAAATAAAACATGTGAGCAAAATGATTGACCAAGTCAAAAATTGATTTCTATTCTTTTATTCATAATAAATGAGATTACAAAGAAATTGGATTTTAATTAGGGCATAAAACCCCAACAGTATGCATCTGACATGCTCGAATCAGACTCATGGGAATCTCACCGTGATAACTCTACAAAATAGAGTTATTTTACCACTTTTTATGTGCTAATTGTTGCTTAATTCTTGAGTTTTTAATTGATTTATTAAGTTTTAAAGTAATTTTTAATTTATTGAGTTTATTTTGATTTTATATATTTTTGTGTGTTTTTATAGTTATTTTGTTGTAAAATGTTGTAGTTAATTATTTGAATTATTGTTGTTTAGTTTGAGGTAAAAAAATGTTGTATTATTGAAACTAAATGTTAAATTAAATTAAGTTATAATTAATATTCTCAAAGAATTAAATTGATTTATTTTGTAGTTGAAAATATTTTATTATGATTTATTTTATATTTATTTTGTAGGGAATTTATTTCATTTTTGGGCTTTGAAAAGTAAGAAAAAGAAAGAAACAGAATGACAATTTTGAAAAAAAAAAGGCTCACCAACCAGTACTTGGGCCTGCTGCATTTGGCCCAGCCATTACTCCAGCTGCACTCCACCTCACCAATAGTCCACACATGCATCCTGAAGCAGCTCCTCACCCCAGCTAGCAGCGAGCTTCACTCAGCCGAAGTCCTTGCACCACACGAAGACCAGCCATCTCCTTTAGCAGCCTCCAGCTGCCCCATTTCGGCCCAGCACTCCCAAGCTCGCTTGCCTCCATTTGGGCCGCCTGCCTCCTCAGGCCCAACGCCACCACCTGATGAATGCATCAACCGAAGCTCCCCAAGGCCCAAATGCCCAGCCAAACCCACCCTGCCAACAGCCACCCCATGCATGCCTCCCATTCTTGAGCCCACAAATTGTCACTTTGTCCCCTTGTCCAAAAATACCAATTTTTTACCCAAATTTTTCTACACATTTTACCCCAAAACATTATCATTACACCCTATTATTTACCCATATTTGCCATATTATTATTAAGTTAATTAATTTAATCAATTTAATTAATTTAAATTTGTTATTTTAATATACTCATTTTGGCTATAAATAGGGAGTTTTGAAGACCATTTAGGTGTGCATATTTTGGGGGGAGGTTACCTTACCACAAGTTCTACACTTTCAAAACCTCTCAATTCTCTTCATTTTTTCTACTTTTTGGTCATTTTTCCTATGAGATTTTAGAGGAAGAATTTGGGGGTTTCTCCTCCAAATTTTCCTATTTATTTTTGTAATTTCTATTCTATTTATGAGTTTCTAATCTTTTTAAGATTATTAAGGTGATGATGAAACAATATGTAACTAGATAGTATTTATTTTGTATGTTGATTTCCCATTTTGTGCAACAAAGGTTATGGAATTTTCTTCTTCAAATATCTTCTTTTATCTTAAATATCATGTATTTTGGATTGTTAGCACATATTTACACTTTGTTCTTCATTAGTGCAAAAATATAATATTCTTTGTGGAAGATGTGTCATTAAATTGTACACATCCATGCTTAGAACAAAAATATTATGTTTTGCCTTATAAATAATGTTCATTGATTTATTTATTATTTCATTAGATTGATTTAAACTAAATGCTTTGAAATTATAATTTTGAAAAGTGAAGAAATTTTTTATATTTTTAGAAGTAATTTGTGCTTAAAATTATAAATCTATTTGGAAAATGATAGTTTGATTTATTTTAACTATTACTAAAACTTGGGAATCAATGTACTTATAAATATTATTGAACTTATATTTTGTGGATTCTAATCCTTAATAATCTTATTTTACTATCTTGTTTAAAATTATTAATTTAGTTATATATTGTCTTTAATATCTTTATTATTGTCTTTTATTTATTTTCATTATACAAAAATTTCATCAATCTTTGGGGCTGGGTTAGAATTTATTAATTTTGATTTAAAATAGTTTTCTTTTCAATTTTAGACAACTCTTTTGGGTTCGATCTCGTGCTTACACGAACACTATATTTCATATACGATTCGTGCGCTTACGAGTTATAAATATTTAAAATATACCCATTTTAGGTCCATCACACCACAACTCCTAACGAATCAGGAGTACACCTTTGTCGCACCACAAATTCCTGACTGAAACATTAATGACACTTTATTAAAGCAGTTGACCAAAAATGTACCACATGTGTACTTGATGTGACAAAGCCTCAATGAAATGAATGTAAATAATCTAACTCCCACTCCATAAAAGGGAGATTGGATGCTCTTAAGAAAGGGCAAGCAATGAAAAAGAAAGAGAAATGCATGGAGAGGGAGCTTCAACTGTGAAGGGGGCTCTCCCCTTTTTTTTTTTATATTGATCGATTTCTTTCATTATTTTCTAAATTTCTCCTTTAAAAATCTTTCTAAAACAACTCTCAATGTTAATAAAAACCAGTGCTAACATTAATATTGAAAAACTAAAGACAATTTAAAATTCTAATTGTTGTATTTTAAGAAAATAATATATTAATCTTAATATAACTAACTATGTAATAGTTTTTTCTAAAAAAAAAACCTATGAAATAGTTTAAAATGAAATATATATTGAAAAAAAATTATAATAATATATTAATTTAAAATGATATAATATATCTTAGAAACAAAGAAAAATATAGCATAAATACCCAATATTTTGGGTTTGTTATGATTAAGGACAAATAGCAATTTTCCTGCTGAACTATAGCTCTTGTAGAGTTTTGCCCCTAAGATATTTTTTGTGGCCAAAATGCCCCCCTCAACTTTAGAAATCATTGCAAACATGCATTTTTTTGTTACGATCTGCTCATTTTTTAAGCAGTTTGCTATGTTACTACATGTCACATGCATAATTACAGTACGAGTGTCTATTTAACTAATTGAAATTAGTTAAAATCGAGATTATTGATATTAAACATAAAAAAATTAGTTCTAAGAATGCAGATACATATTCTCAAAATTTATAATTATATTACTATGTATGTACTTTCCTGTTAGGACTGTCAAATCTCACCACATTAGCGCAACATCAGTGTTATATATATGAACAAACTGTTTTAAAAAATGAACGAAATGCAATATAAGGGCACATTTACAATAGTTGTTATAGTTCAAGGGGATTTTGTCACAAAAAAAAAAGATTCAAGGGACAAGACCAAGGTGTGAAGACCAATCTAAAGCAACATGTTTAATGCCCTACTAAGCGGTAATTGTAGTAAAAGTCGGGCGGTCAATCCACAAGGAGGTAACATAAAACCAAAAGATTAGTAGAAAAATAACAAAAAAAGTTAGTAACATGAAATAAATAGAAATGGAAATGAAAATGAAAATAGATTTGAGATTTTTTTTGCTGTCTTTTTGGTGAAATGATAAAATGAGACAAGTCAAGTAAAATAAAAATAAGATGTAATAAAGAGTGGAAAAGTAGAATGGTTTCAAGAATCCTCCATATGCTTGTTTAGTTACTTAGTTTACAAACTACACAAGTAAATAGTTCGCATCCCATCATTTACTTGGAAAATCTAACATTAAAGTCCATATTCTTTTCTAACAAAAGTCTATTTGAGTTATAAAGTTCTTTACTTTAGGAGTACAATGTTAATCCTATGAAAATATAAAAATGACAAAATACCCAAGTGCAATTATGCAATAGAAGATTATACATAAAATTATGTATCAATATTACTTTTACTAATTAGAAACACAAAGAAAGAGCATGAATAATCCTACATATTATTAGCACAAGTAAATAAAGATAACAAAATAAAGATGAGGTTGAAATAACATAAACAACTCAAATGCATTATATTAAGAACATAGTAAATCAAAGTAGCAAAATAACATCACTAGCATATCGAATCATACCTAACATTCCTAGGAAAATTTGGTCATTATGCTCACCATTCCCACAAAATTATAAGAATAAAGTATGAGAAGAAAGTGAGTATAAATTTTGCTATAGTTTTTTACTCTAAAAATTACATACCAAATGTGAAAGAAGAGTCCATATTTATAGAAAAATAAAAGGACTAAAAAGAAATTAAACTACAAATGGGGTTTAAAAAATAAATTTGAAATATTAATAATAAAATATGATTTTGAAAAATCAAATGTTACTATTAATATTAACCTAGCTATTTTAGTGAATGGTTACCATCTCCCTTGTTCTAAATCAACACAAAATATGAGCTTTAAAGCTCAAAATGGAAGGGTCCAAGGCCCAAAATGCACACAAAGTGGGCTGGTGGTGTTAACCCAGCTGCAGTCAATGAGAGAGAGACACGTGGACGCTCAAAAGCTAAGGAAATGGCATGTTTGACCGGATCATCGTGGGCTGGGCTAGGTCAGCAGGTGTGGGTCAAAGGCGGGTCTGATGGGCGGAGCTAAGCTAGTGCGCGGGTCAGGCAGGCGGGTCGCTGCCGGGGGCGCGAACAGCTGGCGAGCAGGCGGAGCACCATGTGGCGTGCTAGGAGTTGGCTGACGAGGCGGGCCAAGGAATGAACCTGGGCTAGGCCAAAGGAGTTGGGTTGCTCATTTGCTTAAAAAAAAAATTCATTTTTTAACTCTTTTTTTTTCAGTTCTAACTCATTCTTTCTCTTTTCTTTTTATTAATTTCCAAATGCTATTTATTTCTTGAAAATTAAACACAAATTAAATTAAAATTAATATTTTCAATTATAAAATATATTACGATAAATTTATGAAAATATTAATTAAAACTTGATATATTTTACACTTTAAAATTAATAAATTGACATTTTGAGTACTAATCACTACTCCCAACTAGCTTTTTGCTAGTCCCTAGCAATTCAAGCGAAAAATAAAATTACCAAGTTGAATAATCGAGTCAAATTAGGCAAAACCATCTAAGCATTTTCAAAGTATCAGCAAGAAATCAGAAACTATTATCTACGCTACGTCATTTGCAATTCCAGACTTGTGTATGTGTGCACCTAACCATATTCTTTTTTATCGCAAGTCATAACACAAATAGTATCGAAAAATCTCAAAAGTATAAATGTCTCAACTCCAAATTCCTCACAGGCATTGAAAGTATTTTTGTGGGAAGGATAACACTCTTGGAGTTGGAAATGTAACAGTTTACGCTCAAATGAGAAAAGATAAACTTTTTAGGACAAACAATTTGAACAAGTATTGATCACAAGATTGGCATCAACTTATTGGAATTCAAATGACAAACAACTCTTGGGATTTACATGAGAAAACTCAAAGAGTAAAATGACAACTAACTAGAAATGATAAATAAGAAAAGGAAACTATTAAGAATAATTTTTTTAATACAATTACACAAAACAAAAAATAATAATAGAAATATTTTTTTCAACAACTACAAAATAATAAAGGAAAGTGTTGCTCTTGTTCTCTTTTTTTTTTTTTCATTTTTCATTTTTTCATTATTTTTTTTAATAACTTTTTCTTTTCTTTTTTTCATTTTTTTTCTTTTTCTTCTTCTTATTTTTTTTACAAGAGGCAACATAAAAATAAAAGGAAATTAAAAT
Organism: Humulus lupulus; assembly: GCF_963169125.1. Classification (NCBI taxonomy): domain Eukaryota; kingdom Viridiplantae; phylum Streptophyta; class Magnoliopsida; order Rosales; family Cannabaceae; genus Humulus; species Humulus lupulus. Next base: position 74,405,565 of record NC_084800.1, read on the forward strand.
AAAATAAAATAAATTGAGCACAAATTTAAAATTTATTACAACGACTTATTCTTATATGAAAAGCATCCCTCTAGTGAATGTCATGCTTTAAATTTCAAAGATGTGACTTTATCAAATCAAATGATCAATAAAGTTCAAAATGTTATTTTCTCAACTCTCACAACTCACCAAGAAATGAAAAACTTCAAACTTGAAATTTCTCTCAACTATTTGTGTTAACAACTAATTTACCACATATTTGGCAAGTGCACAATAGAACACTGGAGATCACTTCTTAATAGCTAAACATAGTAAAATTTGACTCAAACCAAAAAGTTGTACTCATGCTCGGATAATTTTGAGAAAATTTTACTTAAAAATTCAACAAGGCAATAAGATTCTCCAAATGAATGCTCACCAGCCCCAACCAAAAACCAGACAGTGTCCTCAATATCAAAATGAATACTCAATAAAAAAGATAGGGAAAGAGAACACCTAGATGATGACCATGTGCATGAGGCGAGAGCGAAAAGAACCTGATAGCAATACCCCAAAACAAACAAAAGACAAAAATGAAAACACACACAAAAAGAAATAAAAAAAATAAAGGAAAAACAAGCAGACCATTCAGAATTCAGAGTGTATAAATTAGGTCCTTAAGAAAAACTTCTTCAACGTGACTCACACTCTCAATGTAATGCTTCAGTCTTTGGACATTGACTCAAAAAATACTCCCATCAGTTAGGTCCTCGACCTCAACAGAGCCGTTGGGAAATACTTGCTTCACTACAAATGGACCTGTAATGACCCAAATTTTTTAATAAGGCTTAAGGGCCTTGATTAGTGTGCCAGGAAGGCATGACACGATTATATGTGATTTAATGATTAAACACATGGTATATGATTATTTTAATATATGTGATGCATGACTATGTGTACTAGTATGCATGTAGGCCCTGATTAGGTTAGAAGGGCATATTCGTAATTTTGGCCCGATGAGGGCATAACTGTATATATATGTGATAAATTGCTGAGACCACATTATTATGTGGATATATTTGTAATCTGTAATCCGAGGCGATCCCAGTGAACGGTTTAGAGAAAAAGTCACGGCGGGGATTTATACCCGGCTCGGGTCGAGCCTGGGGGTATTTCTGGGAATTTAGAGAATATATTGGGGTTATTTTTGACATTGAGGAATATAATTGATGATTAGTTAGGAATCATGAAGTAAATGGTAAATATTAGAGACACTTGAGGAATTAGCGGGAATTGATCAAAATGCCCCTAGGTGGATTAAAAGGCTTAGGAATTATGGGAGGGTATTGTGGTCATTTGGCTTATAAAGGATAAATGTTATTAGGCTTTATAATTAGTGGGTTGTGTAAAAAGGGCTGGAATTCTGAAGGAAAGAAAAGAAAGAAGAGAAGGAAAAAGGGAAATAGGAAGTCTATTTTTCACTCTCTCGGTTTAACCTTTTCTCCATCAATTCTTGAGGTCTTTTGGGACAGAAACTCAGGGAGAGTCATAGTAGAAGCTTGAGGCTAGATTCCTTGGTCTGGCTTGAAGAATTAGAAAGGATTTAGCGAGAGCAATCCATTCATTTGAGGTAAGGTTCAAGGTAGTTTTCAGTTTCTAGCTTTCGGTATTGTTATGAATTTTGAGTTGATTCTTGATGGAGAATTCTAGGGAAATTAAAGCTGAGCTTTGAGAAGGTAAAGGTCAAGCTAGTGAGAAGGAAAAACTAGGCTAAGCTCATCCATCAGAGGTAAGGAACTTTAGTTTTAAGCTTTGTGATTTCTGTGGTTTTGCTGAGTTTCTGAGCTTTAGGTTCAGCTATGGTAACTTCTTTGATTCGGGTGCATGTGATTGAATTATGTGTGGTTGGGATGTTTGGGATGTGTGGAGGATGTTGGTAGGCTTGTTTTTGAGTTTGGTTGAAGTTTAGGAGAGTTTTGGTAAGGTTTGGCTCGGGAAAATTCGAAGAAGAAAATGTTGTGCAGGGCTGTGCTGTGACTAGTGCTACAACGCTAGTCACTGGGCGTTGTAGCGCTAGGACCTGAAGTTTTTGAGCCTTTTGGCTCTGTTTGTAGCGCTCTCCTTAGAGCACTTTAGCACACCCTGTTTCTATAAATGAGTTTTTGGGTTATTTTCAAGGGTTTTCGCTCGGGGGTTCGAGGTTCGATTCCACTACCCCGTTTGGTGGAATTAGGGCTTCCCGAGGGCTCGGGATTGCTCCCAAGGCTAGGTTCTGGACTTGAGGTATGGTGATGATTCTGATCTATGGTTGTGACTAGGCGTGCACTAGGGCTCAAGAGGGATCGTGCTTAAGGATCAATTGAACAAAGCTAGTGAATCTAAAGGTAAGAAAATTGCACTCGGTTATGTGTATGTGATGGGACTAAGGGCTCCCTATATCTGTATGATGTCATAGATGGTATTATGCCATGGGACATGTGATAAACGGCTTAAGAGTGCCGTAAATTATACTTGCGCACAGGGCATGGCTCGACCACTGGTAGCCGAGGACAGCTTAATATTCACTGAGCTCGGTTTAAGCGGGACAGAGTCAGTGGGATAAATAGAGGGTGTGACCTAAGGGCGTTAACCCTAGTTATCATATGTGAATTGGTTTATGATATGAAATGATATATTTAGTATGTTGAATACTTGATTGACTTGAATGCTTGAACTGTTGACTACATACCAATGCGATATGAAATATTTGATTGTCTGTTGAATGATTATGCTCTGTATTGTGTTTTCTTGCTGGGCCTTGGCTCATGGGCGCTACGTGGTGCAGGTAAAGGCAAATGCAAGTTGGACCAATCCTGAGATGGAGAGCTGCGGGGCTGAATGTACATAGTCAGCTGTTCGGCCGCCACGACCGAGAAGTGGAGCAGGACGAGAAATGCCTAACTGTCTATTTTGCCATAGAATGGCTAATCACTGTATTTAAATCTTAAATCTTTTGTAAATGGTCTTAAACTATTTACTTTTGGGATCCCATGTAAAGAGGAAATGTTTATTCATATGAACTACAACTTTTGAGACCAAAATCTTTTAACCCTAGTTCAACTTTAGTTTTGGTAACACGTTTTGATTAAATGTCTTGATTAGCGAGTCTTCCACCTTTGTAAACACACAATGTAATGGTCTTGGCTATCTAGGGCGTTACAGGACTAGTCCATCGCAATCCCAGTTTACCGGGGTGCAAGTGCAAGCGAGAATCATACAGATGCACTTTCTGAATTGGCTCAAAGTGTTGTCGCATGATCTATTTATCATGAGCGATTTTCAACTTCACTTTATAGATCCTGGAATTGTCATATGCATCTTTTCTCAACTCCTCAATTTCAGACAATTGGAATTTGTGATTGATACCTGCAGCATTCAGATCAAAGTTGAGGGCTTTGATAGCCCAATAAGTTTTATGCTCGAGCTCGACAGGTAAATGACAGGCTTTTCCAAAGACAAGCCGATAGGGAGACATCCCTAAAGAGGATTTGAAAGTAGTGTGGTATGCCCAAAGAGTGTCTAAAAGACATGTAGACCAGTCTTTGCGGTTGGGATTTACTGTCTTTTCTAGAATGTGTTTTATCTCCATATTTGCTAACTTTTCTTGGCCATTAGTTTGTGGACGATAGAAAATTCCAACTTTATGAAGTACACCATACTTACGCATAAGAGCCTCAAAAGATCTGTTGCAAAAATGAGTGTCTTGATCACTGATGATAGCGCGAGGAGTACCGAACATTGATAACACATTTTCTTTCAAGAATTTGACAAATGTAGCGTTATCATTGGTTCGACAGGGTACGACCTCGATCCATTTTGAAACATAATCCACAGCGAGAAGAATGTAAAGGTAGCCAAAAGAATGTGGAAACGGTCCCGTAAATTCTATCCCCCAACAATCAAATATTTTGATAACAAGAATTGGGTTCATGGGAATGAAGTGTCGACAGGACAAGGAACCTAAAATTTGGCACCTTGTACAAGAACGACAGAAATCATTGGAGTCTTTAAATAAGGTGGGCTAGTAAAGACCGCATTGCAAGATTTGCAGCGGTTTTCTTCACAGAAGAGTGACCACCACAAGCATCATTGTGGCAAAAAATAAGCACACTAGACACCTCATTGTCATGGATGCATCTTCATATGATTTGTTCGGGGCAATACTTGAATAAGTATGTGTAACGACCCAAAATTACTAATAAGGCTTAAGGGCCTTGATTAGTGTGCCGGGAGGGCATAATTGGAAGATATGTGAATTAATGGTGAAAATGCATGATTATGTGATATGCATGATCCTATGATTATATGGATATGTGGAGTGCATGTTTAGGAGTATTAGATAAGCATGCAGGCTCTGTTTAGTCTGTAAGGGCATAATGGTAATTTTGGTCTGTTAAGGCATAAATGTGATAAATTGTTGAGAACACATTATTATGTTGATATATTAATGTTTGCAGCATTTGGCACGAGGCAATCCTAGGGAGCAAGTAGTGGGAAAGTCACAACGGGACCCGGTACCCGAATCGGGGCGAGTCAAGGGGTATTTTGGGTAATGGACATTTATTTGGGTTATTAAGTTATGAAAATAAATAATTGGAGATATATTTGAGGTTAGGAAGCCTAGGTGGGAATACCAGGGAATTTTACCATTTTGCCCTCCAGGATTGGCCCCTCGAGCTTTGGGATTAACTTAAGTAACCTAAGTAAGACAAACATAAAGAAGGAAATAGCTAGAAACACCTAAACTGACTCTTTTTCCTCTCTTCTCAGCTCATTCAGTTCTCTCTCAAGGAACCATTGGAACTTAAGGAAATTCAGTGAATTGAGCTGAAGTTTTGGAAGATTAACTTAGTATTTAGCAAAGGAGTTCAACCAGGATTGAGGTAAGACTTGAATCACACTCTTGGTTATTTAAATTTTGTGGTTTTGATTGAGTTCTAAGAGGTTTTTGGGTTTTGAAATTGAAGACTAAATTGAAGCAAGAAACTTGGGAGTTAGAAATTTCTTAGAGATTTGGTTCTTCAGTGAAGGTAAGCTCGAATTTACGATCTAATGTTTGAATCTTGGTGTTTTCTTGATTGGTTTTGGTGTATTTAAGCTTTTTGGTTTCAAAGATTGAAGTGAGATTTTGATGAGTTTCTAGGCTAAGTTTTTGTTGGATTATGTTGCTGGAAACGTGTTAGAAGTTTTGTGATAATTGAGTTGTGAAACTGGGATGGTTTTGGGTGGTTTTGAGTGAGGTTTGAATGTTAAAAATTGTGGTTTTTCTGGATTCGAGGGGCTAGGCCACGGCTATGTTCTAGAGTGTCGCGGCCCTACGGAGCAAGGAAGAGCCAGGAAGGCTCTGAGGTAAGGGAGCGTCGCGGCGCCATAGGGGCAGGGCCGCGGCGCGTGTCTGTGTTCAGGGAGACCTAGCCTCAATTTCAGGGGGCGGATCGCGGCATGGGTCTTGAGGGCCACGACCCTTAAGGGTACTTTTGGCCTTTTGGATTTTTTAAGTGCGGGAACCTAGTGTAGGATGCTCGAGATCGATTCTACTACGTGTTTGGTGGAATTCGATGTCCCTGAAGCTAGAACTTTAATCGGAAACCTTTTTACAATTATTGATGGAATCCTTTATCATGGTTGTGACTAGGTGTATGCTTGGGCTCAGGACAGGAATGTGCTCGGGGGTCGTCTTTCTTAATCAAAGCACTTGGAATTAAAGGTAAGAAAATTTGCACCTGTTTATGTGGATAGGTTGGGACTAAGTGTTCCCTATATTCGTATGCACTGTTGTATGATTGGGATAAACCATGTGAATATGTTGGGGACTAATAGCTCCCTATAATTGTATAAGTGTCATGAGGTGGTATTATGCCATGGGGACATGTGATAAACGACCTAAGAGTGCCAGAATAAATACTTGCGCAGAGGGCGCGACTCAGTCACTGGTAGCTGAGGACAGCTTATTAGTCACTGAGCTCGGTTAAGCTGGCCGGAGTCAGTGGATATAACACTGGGGGCGGCTTAAGTGAGCCGAAGACAGTGGGTTAATAGAGGGTGCGGCCTAAGGGCGTCGACCCTGAATATTGTTTAATGGTTGCGATAAACTGCTGATTATGAACGTGGTTACTGTATTTGCCTGATGGATATGATATGTTGATTATTTGAACGACAAGTTATTAGTTTGTCGATTGTTATCACTGAATATGTGAATGTTATGAATAGTTCAGTACTTGGTTATGCTTTGTGGAATAATTGGTTATTGATATTGATCATGCTATGATATTATGTTTTCTTGCTGGGCCTCGGCTCACGGGTGCTACGTGGTGCAGGTAAAGGCAAGGGTAAAATGAATTGACCATGGGTTGGAGAGCTCTGGGGGCAAGGTGTACATCGTTAGCTGCTCAGCCGCCATGGCCAAGGGATTGTGCAAGGATGGAAACCTAAAATGTGTATTCTGCCATTAGAGTGGCTTAAATATTTATAACATTTGGAAATTCTATAATTATGTCATTTAAACCCTGATTTGGGATCCCATGTACCAAATACTTATTTTAATGAAAATTATTCGTTTATAACTAAAATCTTCTAAACCTAACATGTTTATGTCTTTAGATTCACGTTTTTATTTAAATGACTTGATTAGCAAGTCTTGCACTATTTCAAACACACAATGTAACGGTCTTGGTTATCGAGGGTGTTACAGTATGGGTCATCCCAAAAGAAATTGCGTACCTCGATTAGAAATTTGTGTTTTCCTTGTGAACACCATTCAGATGGGAGTTCACATGTTACTAAGTAGTTCACAATGTGAGCATACCACGGTAACTTAGTAACAGAAAGCAATTGTTCATTGGGAAAATCATCATGAATAGGTGTACCATCAGCAGGATCACTGAATTCAAGTCTGGACAAGTGCTCCACGAAGTCATTTTCAACACAGTTATTGTCTTTGATCGTTATATTAAATTCTTGCAAGTGAAGGATCAACCGTATTAGTCACGCCTTATCATCCTTTTTGGAAATGAGATATTTCAAGGTGGAGTGATCTGTGAAGATCGCAATAGGAGATCCAATCAAATAAGATCAAAATTTGTCAAGGGCAAAAATGACGGCAAACAGCTCTTTTTGAGTAGTGGAGTAGTTCATTTGAGTACTATTGAGAGTTCGGCTTGCATAATAGACAACAAAGGGTTTTCCCTCCCTTCGTTGTTCTAACACAGCTCCCACAGCAAATTTGTTGGCGTCAGACATGATCTCGTAAGGAAGACTCCAATCGGGTGACTAAACGATGAGAGCAGAAGTGAGTGAATTTACAAGCATTCGCAATGATTTCTCACACTTAGGTGTCCACTCAAAAGTAACATCTTTTCCTAAGAGGTTGCTTAGCAAATGAGCAATCATTGAAAATTTTTGTATGAACCTCCTATAGAAACCAACATGACCAAGGAATGACCTAATGTCTTTGACAGTCTTAGGAGTAGGTAGGTTGGAGATAAGGTCGACTTTTGATTGATCAACCTCAATTCCTCTTTCAGAAACAATGTGGCCTAAGACTATGCTAGAAGATACCATGAAGTGGCATTTCTCCCAATTGAGCACATGTCCTTTCTCGGTACACCATTTTAAAACAGCTTCAAGATGAAGAAGACATGTGTCAAAGGAATTTCCGAAAACAGTTAGGTCTTCCATGAATACTTCCATTGATTTTTCAATCATGCCACTAAATATGCTCATCATGTATCTTTGGAATGTAGCCGGTGCATTACATAAGCCAAATGACATACCCCGGAAAGCAAAAGTGCCAAAGGGACAAGTGAAAGTGGTTTTATCTTGATCAATCTCAATTTGAGAATAGCCATAATCGCCATCAAGAAAGCAATAGAATGGATGACCAGCTACACGCTCAAGGATTTGATCAATGAATGGGAGTGGAAAATGATCTTTGCAGGAGGCGGCATTTAATTTTCTGTAATCAATGCGCATGCGCCACCCTGTCACAGTTTTTGTGGGGACAAGGACCTCTTTTTCATTTTGGACCACAATGACACCATATTTCTTGGGCATGATTTGAGTAGGACTAATCTATTTGCGGTCTGCCACTGGATAGATGATACCAGCATCTAGCAATTTTAGAACTTCATTTTTCACGACTTATTTCATTGTGGGTTTAGTCACCTTTGAGGGTCTCTTCGACGGATAGCCTCGTCCTCCAGGTTGATTCGATGGGGGCAAATTAAAGGGACAATACCTTTGACATCAGCAAGCGTCCAACCTATCACAGAGTTATGCATTCCTAGTAGCTCGAGTAACTGCAATTCTTGAGAATTTTGAAGGTTGGATGAGATGATAACTGGAAAGGTTTCACTGTCTCCCAAGAAAACATGTTTCAGACCCTCATGTAGTTAGGTCAATTGAATAGAAGGAACCTCTTCAGCTGAAGTTTTTGGTTGTGCCCACTCACGAGGTTGCTCTTCAAAGCAAGGTTGCCAAAACTTAGTCCTTCTATTACGTGAGTCTATGTGATCTGATATTGCAAGAATAGACTCAATAGAAGGAAGAGTTCATCAAGATTATCGAAGTTTCTTCGCAATTGAACCTCCTCGGGAATTAAAGTGTCAATTATGAATGTTTGATAACATTCATCATCTTCTCTGGGTTGTTTCCCGATGTGGAAGATATTGACTTCAAGAGTCATATTTCCAAACAATATCTTCATTAGGTCATCCTGACAATTGATTAAAGAATTTGCAGTAGCAAGGAATGGTCTTCCGAGGATAATAGGAATTTTTGACTCCATGTCTACCACAAATTGGGCATCCACGAGGTAATAGAATTTTTCAATTTTAACTAAAACATCCTCAACAATACCCCTTGGCTTTTTGGTGGAGCAATCAACAAGCTGTAGCACGACAGTTGTTGGTGTAACGTCTTAAATTTCCTAATAAGGCTTAGGGCCTTGATTAGGGGGCCAGGATCGCAAATTATAGAATTTTGTGATTATATGATATTTATGTGTATCATTATGTAATTATGTGAGTTATATTATAATATGACTTGATATGCATGTTTAGGTGTATTAAATATGCATGTGAACCCATTTTTGTTTAATTGGGCAATTTTCATAATTTGGCCCGTTTTTTGTATATTTGGCATATATGTGATATATGTGTGGGACCACATTATTATATGAGTATGATTGGGTTACTTGGCACGAGACGATCCTAGGGAGAAAACTAGTGGGAAAGTCACAACGTGATCCATACTTTCCTCGGAGGGAGTCAAGAGGTATTATGGGAATTTAGTACATTATCAGGATATTGGGTAAGTGGAATAAATATTTGATAGAAAATTGGGAGTTAGTGAGATCAGGGGAAAATTCTGGGAATTTTGAATATTTTACCCCGAGGGCATTATAAAAGAATTATATTTTTGAAGGTAACTCAAGTTTGAATACTTAAGCTTGAAGTAAACTGTAAGAATTATAAAAGAACGTTCAGAACGTTCTCTCTTTCTCTCGTAACCTTTTCAACGCCCAATCACATTTTTGAAGGTAGCTCAAGGTTTAGGACTCGGATTCAAGCAAGTATCGAGGCATAGCGATTCTAGGAAAGATTAGAAGCTTATTAGCCGGAGGATTTAGTTGGGAAATGACTCAATTGGAGGTAATCCAAGTTTTAAGTTTTCAAGTTTTTAAGCTTTGATTGGATTTTATGTTTTGATGAGTTTTTGGATGGTTTGAGACTTGGGTTTTAATGGTTTTGGATTTTGGGATGTTTGGGAACTTAGATTTTGGGATTTGGATATGATTTGATAGGATTTTGGAAGGTTTTAAGTGGGAAAATCGTAGTAAATGGCTAGTTTCGTGGTCAAGTCGCGACCTTGTTCTAGCAAGTCGCGACCTGGATGAGCCAGGGGCCAGGAGGGCTCTGCCTAGGGGGCACGACGCAACCCAAGAAGGGCCAAGTCGTGGCCCGCACCCTGAAGCCCAGGGAAATGCTCTTTGACTTGGGGGCAAGTCGCAACCCTCAGGGCCAAGTCACAACCGACCTGTGCATTTTTTCCCATATTTGGTTTTTAGCCATGGGAACTTAACTCTAAGGGCCTGGGATCGATCCTACTACCCAGTTGAGTAGGATTCATCGTCCCGGAGGCTAGGTTTTGGTTTGGAAGTATATATTTACTCATTTTTATGAGGTTGTATATTATGGTTATGACTAGGTTATCGCTAGGGGCTTGAAAACAGGATCGTGCTTGAGGGTCATTTATTTTTAACGTGTGCTTGGAGCAAAGGTAAGAAAACTGCACCCAGTATGTGATGCATGTGATGCATATGATATATGTGATTATGGCATGGCATGAATATTGAATATGGAATTGGTCATGGCTTGAGTCTCTGTAATTGTGCATGATCATAATTATGTTGGTAATTGCTGATTAAGTATGATGAATGCATTATATCTGGATATTTGACATGTGATATATGTCTGTTTGCATTACCTTATTGAGGAAGCACTAACCTTTTAGTCAGGGAATGGCATTGGTGTTTATTATAGGTCGTGAAGCTATGACTTATCAATCAGGAACGGGGGTAGTACTGAGCACTGGTCGTATGATATTGGCTTAAGAGTCAAGAATGGCATTGGCATGTTTAATGCATGCCGAAATGATTAGATCTAATCAACATGAGCATTAAATGCTTGACCGACCCCAAGGTCAAAGAAAGCTAAAGTGCTTGTCTAGTCTAAAGGCTAGTTACGTAGTGTCAGGGCCAAAAGGCTCAAGTGACTGAAATGTCACATTGCTTAGGGTGCAGACACCAAGAGATAGACTTATTAGTCATCTATTTAGGGAGCGGATCCCCAGAGAAAGACTTATTAGCCATCTATTCAGGAAGTGGATCCCTATAGATAGACTTATTAGTCATCTATTCAAGGAGTGGATCCCCAGAGACAGACTTATTAGACATCTATTCAGGGAGTAGATCCCCAAAGATAGATTCATTAGTCATCTATGCAGGGCGCAGAACCCTGTAATCATTTATTTGGAATTGTCTGCATGCATGAATAAGGCTATTACTGCTAGGCATGCTTATTATGATTTAGTGACATGTTATTACCTGTTCATGAGCATATTGAATTTTCTTGCTGAGTTGCGACCCACGGGTGCTATGTAGTACAGGTAAAGGAAAAAGAAAGTTGGACCATCCTTGAGTTGGAGAGCTTAGGTAACGATGTGTACATATGTGACTGCTTGACCGCCATGACCGAAGGATTAAAGAGGAACTAGGGTTAAACCCTATTTTGCCGCTTAGGTCGGCTGGTTGAAAATATGTTCTTGTAATTGACCTTTAAATTATATTTTGAAATCCCAATGTATACAGTAAACATTTTAGTGAGACGTTGTATCTTTGACCAAAATGTTTAACCCTAAATCGTTAAGCACACTTAGTTACACGATTATGGCCAAATGACTTGGTTATCAAGTTTAGCACTGTTTAAAATGCACAGCGTAACGGTCCCCGAGTAGTAGGGCGTTACAGTTGGCTTCATTTCTCCAAGACCGAGTTGCGAGTACACAGAGTAAAGCATGATATTTACACTCACGCCAAGATCAAGTAAGGCTTGGCTGACTTCATGAGTCCCAATTTGGCAAGAAATGGTGGGACAACTGGGATCTTTGTATTTCTCCGGTGTCTTTTGTTCAATCACCTCACTCACTTGATCAGTCAAGAAAACAATCTTCTTGACATGGTGCTTTATTTTTGCAGTGCATAGATCCTTGATGATTTTGGCATAAGCAGCCACTTGTTTTATGATGTGAAGCAAAGGAAGATTTCAGCTCGGTTAACAGGAAGTTTCCCAACAGGTTTGAAAGCCTTTGGAAATGGTACGGGACAAGCTTCAAATGATACTCTGTTTTTCTCTTCTTTCACAGCCTAAAATGGCTTATATCTATCCTAGGGGTGAAAAGACCAAAATACCCCTAGGTCAATTAAGGGTTTCTAAAGGCTCCCAAGGGAAAAAATGGGTATTTCCCACCTATCTCGTTAATCATAATTAACGCTCTCCAATTCCTGCTATTCTCGATAATCTCAAACATCAATAATTTATATCCCGTTACCCTTTAATTCCCGGCAACGCTCTAATCATTAAAATCACCCCAAGACTCATCCCGAGTCCCGAACTTAAACCTGTTATGACTAGACCGCTAATTAATATTCCAAGATCATCTCATGTCGAATAGCTCGAACAAACCCACATTATAATGTGGTCTCAACAATATATCACCGACATGCATACAAATATACAATTATGCCCTCAACGAGCCAAATTACCAAAACACCCCTATAATGAAATGTGGACCCACATGCATGCGTTTAACATCATATTATAATATAATTCACATAAACATGCATATAATCATTTAATGGCATAATTAAACAGTTATGGCCCTCCCAGCCTACTAATCCAGCCATTAAACTGCATTAGGGATTTCAGGGCATTACAACTATTGTAGCGACCCAAATTTGCTAATAAGGCTTAGGGCCTTGATTAGCGTGCTTGGAGGGCAATAAATGGTTATTATGATAATATATGTGCATTTGATTATTATGTGATTAGGAATGCATGTTTAGGTGAAGTAAATATGCATGTGGGCCCCATTTGGTTGTTAGGGGCGAATAGGTAATTTTATCCCATTGAGGGCATAAATGTAATATATGTGATATTCTTGATATAATGGTGATATATTTGTGATGCATGTTCCGAGACGGACTCAGAGAGTTATTCCGCTTAAAGTCACAACGGGATTAAATACCCAGCTCGGGAGGAACCTAGGGGCATTTCGGGAATATTATAAATTTAGTTGGGGACTCTTAATTAATGGTTAATGGTATTTTAGTAACTTGGGTAACCATAGGTAACCATTGAGGATGGTTACTCTAAGTGAGAAAATGGTATTTTTGTAAGAGGATAGGAAAGGTCTAAGTTGCCCTCGAGGATTAGTTAGAATATGGGTTAGATGGAAGGGCAAATGGGTCTTTTGGCTGGGATTTAGATAACTATGGCTGAGTGGGAAAGCTATTCACGTTTCCTACACTTAGACAAATTCAACTCTTGTTGAAAGTTGAGGAAAAGTTAAGAAGCAAGAAGGAGAGGAAGGAAGGGCAAATCTCTTGGGATCAAGAAAGGGGTTTAGGGCTGAGATTGGAGCAATTGAATTCAAGCTTTAGCTTAAGGGTGTGTTAATCACAGAGGTAAGAAATTCAACCATGGTTTTTCTTTAAAGTTTAAGCTTGTTTTGAGGATTTGAGAATTGGAGTTGAAGCTGAATTTGCAGCTTGTTGTTTGTGAGAATTCAGCTGGGAATCAAAGGGATTTAGCTTGGAGTTGGAGTAGGAAGAAGCTCAAGGTCGAATTCCATCTTGAGGTATGAATTCCATGCATATTTGAAAGTTATTTCCGGTTTAGTTTAAGAATTCTGAAGGCTGGTTTAAACTTTGCAAGGGCTGGTTTAAGTTTTGAGAACTTTGAAACACTAAGTGATTTTTGAGTTTGATTGTGTATCTAGGCTTGTTATTGATGTGTATAAGTTGTTAGATGGTTTATTTGGGGTTTTGAATTGAATTTGGGACTTAGGCAAGTCTTGGTAATGACTTGGGAGTGTTTTGGCTCGGGGAAAACGTTTGGAGAAACCCAGATTTCTGGGTTTGCGAAGGGCTAGTGTCGCGGCGCTAGGCCATTTCTGGCCAGGGGTAAATTTCAGTTTTTAGGCTTTTGCCTAGGGGGCTCGGGGGACGCTTCCGCCACTTTGTGTGGGGATCCGGGAGGTCTCGAGGGCTCGAGATTGGTTCCAGGAGATGCTTTTGAGTTGGTTAGTAATGGGAGGGTTATTTATGTGTTATGACTAGGTTCTCAGTGAGGCTCGGATTTGAGGATCGTGCTCGAGGGTTCAGTACTCAAGAAGCTCGGGACACAAGTAAGAATGTTGTTGTACCCATAGAGCATGGTGAGGCCCCATAGTTATGTTGCAGGGCACGACCCTATATGATTATGTGTTGGGTGTAGCCCATTGATTATGTTTGTAAATGTTTAAGTTATGTTTTAATTATGTTGTGTATGCATATATGTGAATGATCGGCAAGGGCCGGGAACGACAAAGGCTGAGAACGGCGAAGGCTGAGAACGGAAAGGGGCTGGGAGCAGCGTTTAGCACGCAGAGTGCGAGTTGCCAGGGTAAGACCCTAAAGGATACCTGGGATGTCCGTAGCCCAGGGCCTGGTAAAGCGCTTGGGATGGCATGGACGTATGTGTTTAGTCTGTTGGAAAATTTGTTATATGCTGAGTGGTTCTTATGCGTATGTTATTTTTTTTATGTGGAGTTTTCTTGCTGGGCTTCGGCTCACGGGTGCTCTGTGGTGCAGGTAAAGGCAATGAGAAAGTCAACCGACCATGAGTATAGAGAGCGTGAGGTGGCGCGTACATGTCTGGTCTGCCTGGCTGCCACGGCCAGGGGTGTTTTTGGAAGTTGCTTGTAAAGAACCCTATTTTGTCGTATAGTCGACTTTAAGTATGTTTTGAGTTGTAAATATTTATAAACAGTGTTTTGGGATCCCAAATGTTAAACATTTTATGTTTTTCATTAAATGGAATTATTTTCAAAGTTTATGACTCTGTTTATGGTTTGATTACACGTTTGCTTTAAAACCTCGATTAGCGAGTTAAAAGCACGTTTTAAATTCACTTAGTAACGGCTCTAAGAAAGTAGGGCATTATAACTATCCCCTCCTTAGAGAAATTTCTCCCTCGAAATTTTACCTAAACAACTTGGGATACTAACTTTATATATCTGACTCCAGCTCCCAGGTCGCCTCCTCGACCTTGTTGTTCCTCCACAATACCTTAACCAACGGTATTGTCTTGTTCCTGAGGACCTTATCCTTTCTATCAAGTATCTGGATTGGCTGCTCCTGAAAGGAGAGATCTGGTTCAAGCTCCAGATCTTCATAACTCAAAATATGATTCACATCAGATACATACCTCCGAAGAGCTGAAACATGAAATACATTATGCACGGCTGACAATGCCGGAGGCAAAGCCAATATGTAAGCCACATGACCAACCCTCTCTAGGATCTCAAATGGACCTACAAATCTAGGGCTCTGCTTGCCCTTCTTCCCAAACCTTCTCTCCCTTTTCCATGGAGAGACTATAAGGAAGACAGAGTCTTCCACTTGGAACTCCGCATTCCTACGCTTGGGATCTGCATAACTTCTCTGCCTACTCTGAGAAGAGAGCATCTGAGCCTTCCACTGTCACTGGCAAAGATCTGTCTCATCTCCTGGATACCACTAACTCTCCAATGGGAAACAAAGTTCCAAACCCCACAGCATAAAAATTACAGGGTTTACACAGTCTATCAATAATACTACTAGCAACAAAAGAGTGTGTAGCCCCAGAATCAATCTATACATTATAAGGGGTTCTAGCACTAAGAAGCTGACAAGTAACAACTGAGGGAGAAGCCTCAACTTCTGCTTGTGTCAATGAGAACACTCGAGCTGGGGCCGAGCTGTCCGTTTTCCTGGGTTATTCTTTTCTTGCCTTAGGGCAATCCTTTTTAAGATGACCCACTACTCCACATGAGAAGCAGGTCCTTGCCCTACACTCTTCAAAATGATGCCTTTTACATCTAGGGCATTTAGGAAAAGACTTCCAGGCTTCATTACCACCTGGACGACCCATTGAAATACCACGAGGCCGCCTATCAGGACTTGGAACTGGGAAGGTGTCAAGAACCTTCCTCTTCTGCTCACTGGGGCCTATACCCCTACCAGAACCCACAGATGGAGGAACTGTCCTCCTGAACTCCTTTCTGGCTGCACTGTCTTGCCAGATCCTATTCTATGCACTCTCAGTTGTGAGTGCCTTCTCAACCACCTGTGCATAGGTAGTAACCCTAGCCACAGTGGTAATACGTACATCACAAGCTAACCTAGGCTGTGGCCCCTGCAAAAACCTTTCTCTTCTGGTCCCATCAGTGGGTACCAGCTCCATGGAAAATTTTGCCAGACAATCAAATTTCAAGGCGTACTCAGTGACTGACAAACCTCCCTTAAGTAGCCTAATGAATTCCTCAACTTTTGCTGCCCTGATAGCATCATTATAATACTTCTCATTGAACAGAGTCTGAAACTCTTCCCAACTCAGGGCATTAACATTCTTGGTCTAGGTAATCACCTCCCACCAAATTCGGGCATCCTCCTGAAACATATAAGTGGCACAGGCCACCCTCTCATTACCAGATACCCTCATGAAATCAAGGATAGTGGTAATCATACTCATCCACTGCTCCGCCTTGGCAGGATCTACACTGCCCTAAAAAAACTGGAGGTTGTTGCTTCCTGAACCTTTCATAGAGAGGTTCCCACTTATTTCCAACCTCAGGCAGAGGCTCTGTTGCTGGCACCGACACAGGGGGTGCCTCTGATACACTGGCCACTGCTGTCTTAGGAGACGAAGCTCTTCTCCTTGTCTTAACACTATAGCCCGCATATCACTAATTATCTGCTGCCAGTTTGTAGGAGCTGGTTGTGGAATATGTGACTGGTCATTCTCCTGACCCTGACTATTATTATTCTGGCCTTGATCACTTTGGCCAGCTGAAGTATCCGTCTACCCTGGATTCATTCTTATCTGTTATACCTTGTTGAAATAATGATCAATACGGCCAGTTAGGTAGAAATAACTAAACCTCTTGTTGCCTTACGGTCCAAGTACAAGTAGACAATTATCATATTCCACAATCATACAAATATACAGGCAGATACATGTCTATAGCATTTAGCACTTAGCATGTATCACATAATAATTCACAATCAACCATACTAATAAGTATGTTCTAGCAATCTCAGTACTAATTAGCACACATTTGCTGAGGATAGAATATTTCAGGGCACAGGTTTAACATGGTGTCTCATGCATACAGGTAAATCATATATACTATATTTAAGCAGTTATACATATAACTACATAAATAATTACCAAACCATGAGTCGAGCTTGGCTTCAGTGATGTGTGTACATGCCCAGCTAGTCTACAGGAATCCTAACCTTGGCTCGCTCTGATACCAAGTTGTAACGCCTTGGTTACCCCAGAACAGTTACAGTGAACCAAAAATTTGACTCGCTACCCGAGTCCTTTGGTTAAAAGCGTGCATCTAAGTGTTATTAACAGGCTAAGGTAGAAAACCAATCAAAAAGGAAAGGATATATTTTATTTAATATATAAAACTGTTCATGGGCCCATCAAACATTTACAAGTTATTTACAACTCAAAATGATCATTACTGTTTATGTAACGCCCCACGTCACTATGGCTACTTTCTGGAATGGCGACTGGCCCTACAAACCAACACGAGTCTGTCCAGCGTGCTTTGTCCTCACTCGCACGCTTCCTAGGAAAACTTCCCAGGAGGTCACCCATCTTGAGATTACTCCAGTTCAAGCACGCTTAACTTTGGAGTTCTCAAGTGATGGGCTACCAAAAAGAAGATGCATCTTGTTGATATAGGTAGTACCCATCAATCTATTTAAGCCCGCTTCATCTGTGTAGTCCCATACCTACACAGTCTTAGAATCATCACACTTGACCTTCCCCAGGCGGTGTGGGATTGCACAGCTTTACTCGGTCTTTCCCCTTACGGATCACGGGATTCTGACTGTCACAAAGGATATTCTCGAGAGAATTTCATTGTGGGTGAGCATTGTATTGAGGTGCAGAATACACTTTTGATGGTTGAACTTGTTGCTCATTTCTCCATTGGCCTCCAAACGATTGAGCTTGGTTAGAATTTCTCCAACTGAAATTTGGGTGGTTTCTCCAACCAGGGTTGTGCGTATGGGAGAATGGCTTGTTATACTCCTCTATGGCATTGTATTGCTCCTCATAAACCCCCCTCATTTCATTAAAAGCTAAGAAAATCCTTAGATAAATGCTCAGTCCCTCCACAAACAAAGCAAGGTTCTTATGGTTCCTTTTGAGCAATCATGTGCGATTTTTGGCCATCTTTCGTCATTAAGACCTCAAACTGCTCTTTCAAAGCTTCGAGTTGGGCCTTAACACTACCTTTTCTCGAAGTTGATAGATCCTAGATGGTTTATGTTAGTTGGTGCTATCAGTAGCACTTGGACTAGTGTAGGTGTGAGATTTTTTCGCGGTTTCTTCAAGATATTCAAGAGGCATCGTTTGGCTCTTTTTTCTGGAATTCACCATTGAATAGGATTTCTACAAATTGGCACAGATTTGGTCATTTCCTCCCATGTTCCAATAGACCTAGGTCTCAAAGAGTATAACCAACTTTTGGTTTTGTCCTTTGAGGAGAAAGGGAAGAATTTTAGTCGCACAGAATTAGCATTTTCAGCTCGGTTATAGAACGTGGCTACTACCTCCTCAAATTCTCTAATATACACGTATGGGCTTTCATTATCTATTCCATGAAATGTGGGCAAGATTTGAATCATGCTAGGTTTAAAGTCTAACGAGGGCATATTAGGAGGGAATATAATGCATGAAAGCGTGGAAGTGCTAGTAGGATGGAGATAGTCATTGAGAGTTCTTGGTTGGATTTCATCATTGCGAGCCATTGTGAATGGATTATTATCAACTAAAGTTTGTGGAGAAGCAGGAATGGTGGAAGGAGTTCTGGAATGAGTGGTGGATGAATTGGAAGAAGTTTCACTAGTAGTTTCGTGATGATTCATCCACTCTCGGAAATCAGAATTAAATTTATTTTATGTTTTTATTTATTTTATTTTATTATTAAACTTATTCCCAGGTAGATTTGGAGGTTTTGGGGTGATCTCCAACGCTTTACTAGAACTCCCCGATGTTACTAAGTAAGTATGGTGGATGGCAAGTTAAACCTTTTCGACCGAATAACCTTTAAGCATAGTAGAATTGCTTATTTTGATAGAACAAGTTAGTTTTCTTATAATAATGAGTTCAAAATAATAGTGCAAAGGTATATGCTCGAAATGTTCATAGGCCGATTGGGAAGTTTGTCAAGGTACTGCTTTAGACCCACACTTGCCTAGACAGAACTCCTCGAGGTTCCCAGATATGTGTGGGGGGTAACGCTATCGCAAACCTTATTTAACAACCAATCCTTCTAGACAGAACAATATCGATTTTTATCATTTGTAATATTACACAATTGTTCTCAATACTAATCGTTTTATTATTGAAATTTAATGAACAATTTTATGCAATTTTATGATTTTGTTTTTCCAAAGAAGAACTAAATTCTAAGGAAGACTAAGGCAAAAAGAATGAAAGATCTAAACTAAGAACCTAAAGCAACAAAATAGTCAACACAAAAATAAAGAAAAAAGAAATGAAGTGAAGATAAAATAACAAACTTAATTTTTTTTTACAAATATTTATTCAACTAAAATAATAAAAAAAAAATAGAAAGAGAAATGAAATTAAAGTTAACTAAAAAGAAAAAAAAATACAATTATATACATTTATATAATAACTATTTTTTATGTAACCAAAAAGAAAAAGAAAGGAGAAAAAGAAATAATAATTTTTTTTGTTTTTTTTTTTACGTTTTTTGTTATCTTTTCTTTTTGTTTGTTTTTTATGTATGTATATAACTATATCAAATTAACTAAAAATTAGCAAATAAAGAGAATACAACACACAAATGGAATAACACTATACTAACATAATATTTATACTAACAAAAATACAAATAAAGTTACTAACATCTTGGTAAAAAATCCACTAAATCTTTGAAAACTACCTCCCTAGAAACGACGCCAAATTTTGTTTAACGCTCAAATTGTGCCAACCACTATGCGGTAGTTACAGTAAAAGTCGGGTGGTAGATTCACAAGGAGGTAACCTAAAACCCAAATATTAGTAGAAGACTAACACAAAAAGTTAGTAACATGAAATAAATAGAAATGAAAATGAAACTAGATTTGAGATTTTTTAGTTGACTTTTTGGTGAATTTATAAAATCAGACAAGTCAAGTGAAATCAAAATAAGATGTAATCAAGACTTGAAAAGTATAAAGGTTTCAAGAATCATCCATATATTTGTTTAGACTTGAATCGCTTGCATTGGAAGATGAGGAAGAAGATGAATTTTGTGATGTGGATGATCAATCTCTTATAGAGAAAGGGTCAAAAATAGTTTCCAAATCGATTGTGGGGAAGTTTATCACAACAAGACTTGTCAATGTTGATAATTTCAATTATAGTTTACGGATGTTTTGGAAGATTCAAGGATCCTTTGAGGTGGAACTGTTGGGAAGAAACATATTTCTTTTACGTTTCTCTTTAACCGCAGATCACAAGCGGGTCTTTGAAGGAAGGCCATGGATATTTGAGAATAGCTTGTTGGTTCTTAAGGAACCCGACAAGATGTGTGAGCCGATTGATATGGAGTTTGACTCAGCACCTTTTTGGGTTCAAATTTTGAAAGTCCCGTTCTTTTCTATGTCGAAGAGTTGGGGTTATGAACTGGGAAAATCAGTGGCTGTCATCTTAAAGGTGATTTGAAATGTCTCAAGAGATTCGTTGGGGAAGTACATGAGAGTTTGGATCTTGGTGGATGTTTCAAAGCCCCTCACAAGGGTAATCTAGAAATGTCTGAAGCCCGGCCAAGAACTGATCATAATGCCGATAAGATACGAAAGACATCCTAAACTATGCTATTATTGTGGTGTTCTTGGACATCATCTTCGGGAATGCAAGTCGAAACTCGTAGGGATGGATAGTAACATCAAGAAAATACAGCGACTGGATCCATGCTCCAATACCAGAGAAATTTCTAGGTCCATCGGCCAAGCGAACCAGAGGAAATGATGGCAACGTTGTGCTTCATAGTGGGAGTGGTGTTGGTGGTGGGAGTGGCAGTGGGAATGGTGGTGGTGCAAACAACTCATCGATGGATGATTGTGTGGAAAAAGAGGATCCAAAATTGGTGGAGAAGAAAGGGAAGTTACCAAAAAAAAAAAGATGGGGTGGTCAAGTGGCACATTGTTTTAAGCATGTACAATAGCCTAAATTTGGAAAGTCCCAGCTTGTCAAATCTCTGTAGTGGGGATTTGAAAGAGCCAATTCCAAATATAAATACAATCTCTAATTTGTGTAGACCTATGACTTCAAATAATATATTATTTGAGTATAGGAATTATGGCATACCATGTGCATAAAATCAAGAGATTTTGGGCAACAAGAAAGGAAACAATGAGGTAATGGGAGAAGGAAAAGGTTGTCTTACAACAGAGGGAAGCAGTAACGACAAGGCAGTGATGCAAGAAGATTTCAAAGAAGGTCAAGATATGGGAGAGAAGGGAAATCATGTGAGGGTGCATGGAGAAAATAATCCCATGCATTATACTAGTAACACACCATGTGAGGAGCATCTGCCCACTTTAAAAATTGCTACTACAGTGCATATTCCTTCTGGGTTTGTCTCTTCCTCATAGCAAGGCCTGAACCTTCCAACGACAAAGAAAAACAAGGCCAGCTTCCAAGGAGCCTTCAAATCTAATAGCCCGAAGAAGTTATTCAAGGGAGGAGGCAAGGAATGTAACGCTCTACTATCCAGGGACCGTTATGGTGTGCATTTTAAACAGTGCTAAACTCGCTAACTGAGCCATTTGGTCATAATCGTGTAACTAAGTGTGATTAACGATTTAGGGTTAAAAATTTTGGTCAAAGAAACAATGTCTCACTGAAACATTTACTGTATACATTGGGATCCCAAAATATAATTCAAAGTTCAATTACAAGAAAATATTTACAACCAGTCGACCTAAGCGGCAAAATAGGGTTTAGCTCTAGTTCCTCTTTAAACCCTCGGTCGTGGCATTGAGCAGCCGCATATGTACACATCATCACCTAAGCTCTCCAACTCAATGATGGTACAACTTTCTTTTGCCTTTACCTGCACCATATAGCACCCGTGAGCTGAAGCCTAGCAAGAAAACTCAATATGCTCATGAACAAGTAATAACATGTCACTAAGTCATAATAGGCATGCCTAGCAATAATAACCCTACTCGTGCATGCAAGCAAGTCCAAGTAAATGATTGTGCTAATCAGATGAGTGACTACGGAATCACAAACTTGGACTTTGCACCCTAATCAGATGAGTGCTATGGAGTCACAAACTTAGGTTTTTCACCCTAATCAAATGAGTGACTATGGAGTCACAACTTGGGTTTTGCACCCTCAGCCATGTGACGTTACAGTCACCTGAGCCTTTTGGCCCTGGCTCTAAGTAACTAGCCTTTAGACTAGACAAGCACTTTTGATTTCATTGAACTTAAGGTCGGTCAAGCATTTCATGCTTATGTTGATAATGCTTATGTCGATTAGATCTAATCTTTTTGGTTTGCATTCAACACGCTAGTACCGTTCTGGACTCATAAGACAATACCATACGACCAGTGCTCAGTACTACTGTCGAACTTGACTAATAAGTCACAGCTTCACAGTCAGTACTGACACCATTGTCGATTCTGACTATGGAGTCAGTTCCACTCACAAGTAAGTAATGCACTCAGGCATATATGATATGTCAAACATCCAAATACAGGGCCTTCAACATGCTTACTCAACAATCACTAGCATAATTTACGATCATGCACATTTATAGAGACTCAAGCTCTGATCAATCTAATATTTAACATTCATGTCATGCCCTAAACACATGTATCTTATGCATCACATATTGGGTGCAGTTTTCTTAACTTTGGTCCAAGCACAGGTTACCAATAAACGAGCCACAAGCACAATCCTGTTTCCAAGCCCCTAACGATAACGTAGTCGCAACCATAATATAAAACCTCATCAAAATGAGTAAATAAATACTTCCAGACCTAACCCAAGCCTCCGGGACATCGAATCCCACTCAACTGGGTAGTAGGATCGATCCTAGGCCCTAAGAGCTAAGTCCCCATGACTAAAAGCCAAATCTTGGCAAAATTTCCCTTAAGCACCGTGGTCCACCTCTAGACAGAAGCCAACCTCTTCTCTGACTGTGCCAAGCGCCGCGACGTACCTATCCTATGTCGCGGCCCTACCTGCTCAACAGCCAGCCTCCTCATTTTTCAAGCCTGGGCCGCGGCGCCCTAGAACAGGGTCGCGTCCCAACCATGAACCCGGGCAAAATCCTCATTTTCTCCATTTAAAAACCTACCCAAACATATCCAAATTTCAAAATCAAAATTTCCAAACATCCCCATGATCCAAAACCAACAAAAGCAAACTTTAATTCATTCAAAAACTCATCAAAACACATAATCCAATTCAAGCTTAAAAACTTTAAAAACTTAGAACTTAAAACTTGGATTACCTCCGATTGAGTTGTTTCCCAACTAAATCCTCCAGTTAAAAAGCTTCTACTCTTCCCTAGAATCGCTATGCTTCGATCATCGCTTGAATCTGAGTCCTAAAACTCAAGTTTCCTTCGAAAATGTGATCGGGTGTCGAAAATGGAACTTTGAGGGAGAGAGAACGTTCTGAACATTCCTTTTATTTCTTAACAGGTACTTCAAGCTTAAGTAGCCTCAAGCAAATCCTAATGCTCGAGGTCTCGAAAACGCCCTCCCAGGGTAAAATAGTCAAAATTCCCAAAATTTCCCCCTGATCTCACTAACTCCCAATTTATCACCTAATATTTATTCCCTTTACCCAATATCCCGGTAATGTGCTAAATAACCCTTTACTCACTCCGAGTTAAGTATATATCCCTATGTGACTTTTCCACTAGCTTGCTTCCTTGGATTGCCTCGTGCTGAGTAACTCTAGCATAACCAAATAAAAATGAAGCACCACACATGTACCACATATATGCCAAATATGCCCAAAATGGCCAAAATATGAAAATTGCCCAATTAAACAGAAATGGGCCCACATGCATATTTAATACACCTAAACATGCATATCAAGTCGTATTATGATGTTATTCACATAAATATCACATAATCATATAATTCCAAGATTTTCCATCCTGGCCCCCCTAGTCAAGGCCCTAAGCCTTGTTAGGAAATTTGGGTTATTACAACTATCCCCTCCTTACAAAAATTTCGTCCTTGAAATTTATCTGAACCGCCCAGAATATAAATCCTGCATAACTGACTCCAGTTCCCAGGTCACTCTCTCGACCCTACTGTTTCCTTATAATACCTTAACCCAAGGTACAACTTTTTTCCTCAGAACCTTGTTCTTTCTGTTAAAATTTGAACCAACTATTCCTCGTAGGATAACTTAGCCTCTAATTTCCAGATTCTCATAACTCAACACATGAGTCTCTTCTAACACATATCCTTAACATGGAAATATAAAATACACTGTATACAGCTGACAATGCCAATGATAAGGCCAGTCCAAAGGCACCTGACTGATCCTATCCAGAATTTCAAACAGTTCCGGCTAATCTAGGGCTCAACTTACCCTTGTCTCCTCACATCTATCCATGGTGATACTTTAAGGAAGATACAATCTTCCACTTGGAACTCCATGTTCCTGCATCTCAAATCAACATAACTTTTACATTTACTCTGAGAAGTGAGCATCCAAGCTCTAACCCTTTTTTAATATCCTCAATGATCCTCTGAACTACATCAGGATCCAGATATAACATCTTACCCATCTCATTCCAATGAATGGGTGATATACATTCTCTATCATACAACATCTCATAAAGTTCCCTTCCAATAACTGGATAACTCTTTTTCTGATTTACCATCAGTCTGAGGATAATAAACTGTACTAAACTCCAACTGTATACTCTTCGCCTTCTGTAATCTTCCCCAAGACTTGGAAATAATAACAGAGTCCTCATTTGATAAGATATACCTCGAATTCCATGAAGGCGTACTACCTCTCTCACACAAAGATCTGAATATTGATAAGCTGTGTTACTTGTCCTTACTGATAGAAGTGGGCTCACTTTAAATACTGGTCCATAATGACCCAAACCAACTCATACTGACCCACTATCATGGGCAGCCTGTAATGACCCACTAATCTAGACTAATTGGACCATTATCGAAACTATACATAAAACTTACATTTTTACGAAAATACCATAATTTATTGAGTAACTTGAAAATAAGAGTTATTTACAAAGAAACAGAATACTAAGAAGGATTATGGGATCCCATTGTTTTTAAAACAAAACATGATTTAAAATAAAAGACATTACATAATAATGCGGAAAATACACATAAAAACCATAAAAACATAAAAGGAGACTATATCCTCGAATCGAATAACGCTCGGCCCCTTGACTCCATTCATCATCGATACACATCCTCCAAGCGTCACGAATCTTACCGCCTCTAAACTTATTTTCCTGCACATAAACAGAAAGGAGTGAGCCTAATGCCCAGCAAGGAAAACCTAACACATAGTCATATACATAATTTCATAAGAAAACATAAAGACATATCATAACACATAATTCACTTATTATAATGGCCATTATTACTTGGGGTCCCATAGACTAAACAAGCTTATGCCCATGAGATTAGTGGGGTCCTACCAGCTAAATAGGCTTATGCCCACAATCCTTTTGGGGTCTTGTTAGTCAAATAGGCATATGCCCAAGCCTACAACATACACATCAATAACATATAACATATGAAAACATAACACATAAAATAGCATAATCATAAACATGTAGATTCTAGCCTATTTTCCTTACCAAAGTTACCGAGATTATGGACTGAGTTGGGATTGTTGGAACACTCCTAAAACCATAAAAAAGAGTAAGTCTAAAGAAAGGAGATGAAATGAAAGAGATGGAAAGACTAAACCATAGAAAACATACTTACCAACTTATATGCTTAAAAGCTTGGATTCCCTAACCAAAATAAGAATAAGGTTAGGGGACTGAGTAGAAGGTTTTGAGAAAGGAAATAACATAAAAATACAGAAAAGAACTAGAGTTTTGGGTTTACCTCAAAGATTGCAAGATCAATCTAACATCCACCGAAATACTATAGCACTCACTTACTTCCCAAAGTGTTTGATAAGCTTATGATGTTTAAGCTTATAGTTTTTCCCCAAACCAAGTGTTTACACTCTCACACTCACTTAACACTAGCAGCCTCTGAACTTAGAGCAAATGGTGAATAATGGCTGGGTACTAGGTCCTATTTATAGAGTTTGGGAATGAAAATATCTTGATTTTACTTGAATAAAAATAATGGCTTTTTAGGTGAAAATCATTTGAATAATCGTTCAGCAGAGGCTGAAGACTCGTTCAGAAGATGCTGGACTGTTGAAGGAGTTTGAATGGCTGAAGGGAAAAGAATTCAAATGTATTTGAATTCATGCTGGTGGAGGCGATATATCGCCCCCTATAGGCGATATATCGCCTGGACCTTTGTTCCCGAGGCGACCGTGCATCGATTCGTGTTTTCCGTATCTACGTGCTGCGACATATCGCCCCCTATAGCTGCGATATATCGGCATACGCTGAATATTTAAACACGAATTTACACATTTTTAGCTGAGTTTGAATGGAGTAAACAGCCTTGACTAAGCCCTCAACGTGCTCAAGCTGCTGACTGACCCTATACATTCAAACTTTTACCCTTATTTAATTTAATCCTCAAAAATACTTAATCCTTAATTACCATTCAAAACATGTGCTTAAAATCCTATTGGTTGATGTCTAAACCTTATAATATAATAATATAATCATTAATATCAGACACATTAATCAAACCTTAGGTTATACTTAATATTCTTAAACTATAGGTTAAACTTAGAAAATCTATAAGTACTACTATGAGTGTCCAAATAACTCCCGGTCTGAACCAAAAATCCAAAGTAACAATGATAACACTAAACATACTATAATACTACTAAACAATTAGCTAAGTAAAGTTCTTGGACTCTACACAGCCCCACCACGAAACCTATCGCAATGTTTCTTATTTCCGCTATGGAATACTCAAAGGCTACAATAGCCTTATTGGTTCCTAATACTCTTTCTTGACCTGCTAACAGGTTAAGAACTTTGCCACATATTCCATTATGTCCCTCTCCATCCTAAGCCACCAATACAAAACTTTCAGACCCTAATACAACTTTCATAATGCCTGGATGAAGAGAATAAAAGATTAGGATGAGATTCATCCAGAATCCCTCGTTTAATCCCAGTGTCCATCGGATCCCAAGTTCGATCCCTTTTTACGACAATAAACTCATACTTGGCATAACATAGTCCTTAGCTAATCCAACTAAGACATTCCCCCCAATTCTTCCCATCTATGGGTCACTTAACTGTTTTCCCTTGATCCTCTCTAAAAGAGTAAATCAAACATAATGTTGGCCACATGGCCCACCAGTAACTCTACTCTAGTTGTGGTCATATCCTTTAACTACACGATACATAGGCAATCCATTTTCCCCATCACTGAGGTATCATAACAACCTACTAACTGGTTTTGATCTGTAAGAAGACTCATAACTCTTTTCCAAAACACATATGATATCCTGCTCATCCAAGGATACTCCTTCCCCTAAGGCATTCCTTGACCTTGGCAAATCTCTGTAGAGAATATACCACAATATTGTCGATCAAGATGATCACAAATTCAATTTAGATAATCTTTGAACACTCTGTTCATCTGATTCATCAAAACAACTCGGCACTCCTAGTGTCCTTATCTGATACAATAGTTAGTCTTCTGCTTATCCTTCTCCCTGAGATCAAAGATCCACCTTGGAGAATACCATCTTACTCAATTACTGAGTCATTTAGTTCTTACAGCTCTACTGAAGTCGTTCAATACAGTACCCTAGACCTGATTCCCTCCTTGGCACCAATCTAATCACAGTTCTATCTCTTTATGTAAATGTAATTTTGACAAATCCCCTGAAAATCCATCCAGAAACTCACAGACTAATCCAATCTATCCTGATCCCACTGGCACAACCTAAGTGGTATCCACTACACTAGCTAAGAGTTTTTTGCATCCCCCTGCACTAGATCTCTAGCTCTGAATACAGATATCATAAACATACAAAATCCATGCACAGTGCCAACTATTACAAGGGTTTCTCACTCTCAAAACCCAAGAGTTACTATCCCTTCCTTGTAATTTATCATTGCCCCACATTTAGCTAACCAATCCATATCTAGGATCATACTGAATTCAATCATAACCAACTTTATCAAAACAACTGATGAGTCATTTCCACCATAATCTACCTCATCTCTTAAAATCACCAGTAAAGTATCACATTCTCATCACAACATAACCATGCACTGCATAACAACTGTATGCCTCTCTATATGCAACAAGCAAAGAAACAACATGGCACCAAAACCAGTCAGCACAATACAAAAATCAAAACTAGAAAGCTAACCTGCCACCCCTGAGGAACTAGCCTCAGTCTCAGTCTTCAACTCTGACTGCATCGGAGCAATTAAGCTGGAGTCGAGCTATCTGTACCCTTTTGCTCATTCTTCCTTCGCCTTGGGCAATTCTTCTTACAGTTCCCAACCATTCCACAAATGAAACATACCCTTACTCGCATTCTCGCAGATGACGCCTCTTACACCGAGTGCATTTTGGGTAGACTTTCCACTCCTTGTTCTTGCTCCATCCAATAAATGGAGGTATCACTGTCTGAGCTCCATGCTTTCCTGCACTCTCCTTTTCAATCTCATTTCCTGTGCTTTCAACAGCAAGAGTCTTCCATACCACCTGATCGTAGGTAGAGATTTCATGCATTGCTCGCATTCTCGCAGATGACGCCTCTTACACCGAGTGCATTTTGGGTAGACTTTCCACTCCTTGTTCTTGCTCCATCCAATAAATGGAGGTATCACTGTCTGAGCTCCATGCTTTCCTGCACTCTCCTTTTCAATCTCATTTCCTGTGCTTTCAACAGCAAGAGTCTTCCCTACCACCTGATCATAGGTAGAGATTTCATGCATTGGGGATACTCTAATGCCCTGAGTTATACTGGGATTCAATCCCTGGATAAAACCTTTCCTTTCGAGCTACATCCGTGGACACCATATCAAAAGAAAACTTGGCTAACTCTTCAAATCTGTTAACATACTCGGTTACTATTGCATTTCCCTGAACGAGGTTCAGAAACTCATTCATTTTAGCAGTCTTGACTACATCACAGTAATATCTTTCATTGAACAGCTACCTAAATTCTTTCTAATCCATCACAGCTATGTTTCATGTCTGGGATACTAATTCCCACCACGTCTGGGCATCTTCCCGCAATACATATGTAGCACAGATCGCCCTATCGCGACCTACCACCCCCATACTGTCGAGGATGGAACTAATCATGCCCATCCATTGCTCAGCTCTGAATGGATCTAGGCCTCCCTCAAATACTGGAGGGTAATACTCCTGGAATCTTCCACAAAGAAATTCCCATTTGTCCTCAACCTTAGGCTGAGCCAAAACTGGTGCCACTCCTGGCATAGCAAAGGAAGAGGTGTTCCCTAACAGATTCGACTGCTGTTTTAAACACCTGATCTCTTCCTCTTACCTCTGCAATCTTAATTACACATCTGTAAACACCTGGTGGAAATTCTAAGGGGCAAGTGAAGAACTCAAACCTTGGTTGTAATTCCCAGCCTCTGTATAACCACCACCAGGTCTCATTATCTGCCTAAGATACATACCTGCTGATTGAATCTGCAGTCAATAACTTGAACTATTAAGCATGATGAGCATAATAAAAATCCTTTCCCCAAGGGAACAATCATACCACACTACACTCACAAACCACTGCAGTGCTAAAAACATGCCCATAGCATTCGTTCATCAATTCATAACCCCTGCTCTTCCAACATACACACCACGCCTCCAACTCCAGCATGCAAATAACACATTCATATATATATATATATATATTCACGGAGCATGTAAGCATATAATCATATTAATAGTCAAGATCCAGGCTATATCAAAATCTCATGCTCCCTAGTACAATATGCAGGTAAAGCATTTACATTCTATTTAAGCAGTTAAGCACTTAACTACATAAATAGTTACCATGCCCTGAGTGAAGCTTGTCTTTAGTGACGAGTGTACATGCCTAGCTTGTATTCAGGAACCCTTAATCTTGGCTCGCTCTGATACCAAGTTGTAACGCCCTACTACCTAGGGACCATTACTGTGTGCATTTTAAACAGTGCTAAGCTCGCTAACCAAGCCCTTTGGTCATAATCATGTAACTAAGTGTGATTAACGACTTAGGGTTAAAAAATTTGGTCAAAGATACAACGTCTCACTAAAATGTTTACTATATACATTGGGATCCCAAAATATAATTTAAAGGTCAATTACAAGAAAATATTTACAACCAGCCAACCTAAGCGACAAAAAATGGTTTAAC
This sequence comes from Humulus lupulus, assembly GCF_963169125.1. Lineage (NCBI taxonomy): Eukaryota > Viridiplantae > Streptophyta > Magnoliopsida > Rosales > Cannabaceae > Humulus > Humulus lupulus. The sequence goes on from NC_084800.1 coordinate 74,435,963, forward strand.
CCTAGTTCCTCTTAAAACCCTCGGCCGTGGCGGTCAAGCAGCCGCATATGTACACATCATCACCTAATCTCTCCAACTCAAGGATGGTCCAGCTTTCTTTTGCCTTTACCTGCACCACATAGCACCCATGAGACGAATCTCAGCAAGAAAACTCAATATGCTCATGAACAAGTAATAACATGTCACTAAATCATAATAGGCATGCCTAGCAATAATAACCCTATTCATGCATGCAAGCAAGTCCAAGTAAATGATTGTGCTAATCAGATGAGTGACTATGGAGTCACAAACTTGGGCTTTCCACCCTAATCAGATGAGTGACTATGGAAACACAAACTTGGGTTTTGCACCCTAATTAGATGAGTGACTATGGAATCACAAACTTGGGTTTTGTACCCTAATCAAATGAGTGACTATGGAGTCACAAACTTGGGTTTTTCACCCTAATCAGATGAGTGACTATGGAGTCACAACTTGGGTTTTGCACCCTCAGCCATGTGACATTACAGTCACCTGAGCATTTTGGCCCTGACTCTAAGTAACTAGCCTTTAGACTAGACAAGCACTTTTGATTTCATGGAACTTAAGGTCGGTCAAACATTTCATGCTTATGTTGATATTGTTAGAGAATATATCTTAATACTCAATGGAAATATGGAAAAACCAAATACAACTCTATGAAAAAATACAATGGACAAGATAATATTGATTAAATAAACATTACAACTAAATTGCTCAAAAATACAAGTAAATAGAAATAAGATGTAGAGGAAGAAGATTACAAGCTCAATACTATAATAATACAAATAAATAAGAAGAACAAGAGGAACAAAAGAATGAAAACACAAACAAACTCTCACACAACCAAAGTGTAGAGTAGTGGGGATCACCAACTTGAACAAGGTTCAAGACCTTTGTCCAAAAGTTTATTTCCCCCTATTCTCTAAGCACTAAGGGATCTCTCTAGAAAATAGCTCTCTGGAATTATCAAGTCTTTTGGTGTATTTTCCAGCCAAGTGCTTTGTGGATGAAAAATGGTGTTTTTTCTTACAAGTGAGCATTAGGCTCCTATTTATAGAGTTTGAGATACCCCTTTGACTTTCAAATTCCACCAACCCTCATGGCTGTTACCAATGTTTAATTGGATGTTTATGGAATTAAAATGGAGATTTGAGAGTTATTTGAGATGTTAGAACCGTTCAATTTGGAAAAAACTGAAAATTCACATAGGTTGTCAGCCTCACTGGCTGCGGCCAGGACTTTTCAGTGGCCGCGGCCACTAGCTTCTGTCCCCCAGGCCGCGACCACTGAACGTCAGTGGCTGCGGCCACAGGCCATTTTCAGCACAAAAAAGTCATTTTTCCAAAACGTTCCAAATCCTTTCCCACATGATTTTGTAACCTCCAAACACCTATTGGGAGTTAAAAACATGTCTCCAACAGTCATATATCATCATGACTTTATGAAATCCAATCTCAAATGTGTAACATATAATATACACATTATTGGGTAATATTTGGGAGTTACAAATTTGTAACTGATTTTGTAACTCCAAAATATGTCACATTTGGGCACACACATTAGTCCAATTTTGTGACTCTCAATAATATGTTACAAGGCGTGACAAATCACATTTGTGTGACAAATCACATTTTTTCACATTATTTAATCTAATATTATATTATATGAAATAATATAACAGATAATGCTTATGTCGATTAGATCTAATCTTTTTGGTCTGCGTTAAACACGCTAGTACCGTTCTTGACTCATAAGCCAATACCATACGATCAGTGCTCACTACTATTGTCGAACATGACTAATAAGTCACAGTTGGACAATCACTATTGACACCATTGCTGATTCTGAATATGGAGTCAGTTCCACTCACAAGTAAGCAATGCACTCAGGCATATATCATATGTCAAACATCCAAATACAGGGCATTCAACATGCTTACTCAACAATCACTAGCATAATTTATGATCATGCACATTTATAGAGACTCAAGCTCTGATCAATCTCATATTCAACATTCATGTCATTTCCTAATCACATGTATCTTATGCATCACATACTGGATGAAGTATTCTTACCTTTGGTCCAAGCACAGGTTACCAATAAACAAGCCACAAGCACAATCTTGTTTCCAAGCCCCTAGCGATAACGTAGTCACAACCATAATATAAAATCTCATCAAAATGAGTATATAAATACTTCCAGACCCAACCCAAGCCTCCGGAACGTCAAATCCCACTCATTTGGGTAGTAGGATCGATCTCAGGCCCTAAGAGTTAAGTCCCCATGACTAAAACCCAAATCTGGGCAAAATTTTCCTTAAGCGTCGTGGCCCCCAAACCCTATGATGCGGCCCGCCTTCAGGCAGAAGCCAACCTCTTCTCTAACTGTGCCAAGTGTCACGATGCACCTATCCTATGTCGCGGCCCTACCTGCTCAACAGCCAGCCTCCTCCTTCTTCAACAGGGTCGTGGCCCAACCACGAACCCAGCCAAAAACCTCGTTTTATCCATTTAAAAACCTTCCAAAAACCTACCCAAACATATCCAACTTCCAAAATCAAAATTCTCAAACATCCCCATGATCCAAAACCCAAGCTTCAATTCATTCAAAAACTCATCAAAACACAAAATCTAATTCAAGCTTAAAAACTTTAAAAACCTAGAACGTAAAACTTGGATTACCTCCGATTAAGTTGTTTCCCAACTAAATCCACCGACTAAAAAGCCTATAATCTTCCCTAGAATTGATATGCCTCGATCCTCGCTTGAATCCAAGTCCTAAAATTCAAGTTTCCTTTGAAAATGTGACCGGGTGTCAAAAATGGAACTTTGAGGGAGAGAGAACGTTCTGAACGTTCTTTTTATTTCTTAACAGGTTACTTCAAGTTTAAGTAGCCTCAAGCAAATCCTAATGCTCGGGGTCCCGAAAATGCCCCCTAGGGTAAAATAGTCAAAATTCCCAGAATTTCCCCCTGATCTCACTAACTCCCAATTTATCACCTAATATTTATTCCCATGACCCAATATTCCAGTAATGTGCTAAATACCCCTTGACTCACTCCGAATCAAGTATAAATCCCGTTGTGACTTTCCCACTAGTTTGCTTCCTATGATCGTCTCGTGCCGAGTAACCGTAGTATAACCAAATAATAATGAAGCACCACACATATACCACATATATGCCAAATATGCCCAAAATGGCCAAAATATGAAAAATACTCAATTAAACAGAAATGGGCCCACATGCATATTTAATACACCTAAACATGCATATCAAGTCATATTATGATATTATTCACATATTCACATAATGATACACATAAATATTACATAATCATATAATTCCAAGATTTTCCATCTTGACCCCCTAATCAAGGCCCTAAGCCTTATTAGGAAATTTGGGTCATTACAAGGAATCTCCAATTCCAGTGAAGCCCACTACGGAACGCATGGAAGAGACAGTACAAGCTTCTTTGGGAACAAATGATTCTCATCTTCTACCATCCTTGGTTGGGAGTGAAGCAACTGTCATTTTGGAAATGGTGGTCCCTCGAGAACAAAGCCACCGGGCATTATGAATTGCTTATCTTGGAACGTCCAAGGCCTCAGGAATGACCGGACATTCCAAATGCTACATTCCAATGTAAGGGAGTACACTCCCGACATCGTCTTTCTCTCAGAAACTCTTATGTCTCAATCGTACTAGAACTGGTACACGTACGACTTGGTTTCTATGGCAAACTAGTTGTGGACAAGGTAGAGAGAAGTGGCGGTCTATGTCTACTCTGGACAGATAAAGTGGTGGTTGACTCAGTGGAATACTCCCGCAACTACATTGAATGGCGATATATTGGTTTGTATGGGGAACCGGATAGTAGTATGAGACACGATTTTCGAAAGATGCTTAAAAGAATGAGGGATGGTTTTAACGACCCTTGGATTACAGGGGGAGACTTTAATGAAATCTTATTCAACCATGAGAACAATAACGGCCCGCCTAGGAGCCGCTATTTAATGGAGAATTTTCGACAATCCCTTGACCACACAAACCTCTTTGACATGGTTTTTGAGGGTGGTAGATACATTTGGTGCAACAAACATATGAATGGATCCTTTACACATGACAGATTAGACAGGATGTTATGTAACAATGAGTGGACCAATTTGTTTCTTAGCTCTTTCGTGGCACACCTTAAGCTTTGGGGCTCGGATCATCGGCCTATCCTCACAAGAATATTAAGGAGTTCCGACCCTAGAGAGGTTAGGAGAATTAGATCAAGATTTTACTTTGAGATGGCCTGGACAAATGAGGAGGAATGTCGAGAGGTAGTGAAATCAACGTGGGGTCATAGGAATAATACATATGTGATGGTCGTGAGTGAGAAGCTGCATGGGTTGGCCATTGAACTTAATGCATGGATCCATTAAAAAGAAGAAAGAGGAAATGGTATCTCTAGATAAATGGTTGGATGAGAACTCATGGGGAAAATAAAGATGAGAAATATTGGGCATCCAGAGCAAAAGATACATGGCTCAAGTTGGGGGATAAGAACTCAGCATTTTTTCACCAAAGTGCTCCACGGCGGAAAAAGAAGAATATGATTGAAGGCACCCTTGATGGGGACAACTTTTGGGTGACTGAGCTGAATAAGATTGCAAGTGTATTTGAAGATTATTTTGGGAATCTTTTCCCTTCACATCAATCATCGCAGGCTAGCTTGGCTAAGATTCTTAATGTTGTTCCAACACATGTGACCAATGCCATAAATAGTAGACTCATGCATGGGTTCACTGACGAAGATGTTAGATATGCCTGTTTCAGATGAATCCACGAAAAATCCCAGGCAAGGATGGATGGAGGCTAGTTTCTATCAGAAATTTTGGGATGTTATGGGAATGGATGTGTGTAGAGCATGTTTGGATTTCATCAATGGGACAGGTACTATTGAGAGTATCAATGATACCATTATTACACTAATTTCGAAAGTTAAGAGTCCTACAAATACTACTGATTATCGTCCTATTAGTTTATGCAATGTTCTGTATAAGATTATTGCAAAAATGCTAACTAATAGGTCAAGAGAGTGCTTGGGCAACTTCATTTTAGTGGAACAAAGCGCCATCATTCTTGGGAGGTTGAAAACTGATAACTCCATGGTGGGGTTTGAGTGTCTCAACACTATCAAACAACACAAGAAGGGGAAGACATGGTATTACACCTTCAAAGCAGACATGGCAAAAGCATATGATAGAGTAGATTGGAATTTTTTGTGGGGTATGATGGAGAAATTGGGTTTTGACACCGGGTGGATTGCTTTGATTCACAAGTGTGTGTCTTTTGTCAAATACTCAACCAATGTAAATGGGGAAGTTATTGGAAATATTATACCCTCACGAGGCCTGAGATAGGGTGACCCTCTATTACCCTTCCTTTTTCTCTTATGTGTTGAGGGACTATTTGCATTAATCAAACATGAGTTAGACAGTGGAAGCATAGCAAGGTTGAAATGTGGTAGAAGTAACCCTATGGTATCTCATCTTTTCTTTGCAGATGATAGCTTTTTCTTCCTTGAGGCTAGTGCAGAAGGATGTTCCGGATTCAAAGAGGTTCTAGCATGCTATGAGCATGCTTCTGGCCAACTGGTTAACTTCAATAAATCAGCAGTATGTTTTTCACCTCAAATGAGCCCTCAGCTCTATGATGATCTCGTCGCTATACTTAGGGTATCTCTAGTCACATGCCATGAGAAATATCTAGGGCTACCTTGTTTTGCTGGAAAGAGTAAGAGTGGGATTTTTCAGTCAATAAAAGCATGGTTGTGAAGTAAATTGTTTGGATAAAAGTCAAAACTCTTTTCAGCAGACGACAGAGAGGTCCTTCTGAAATAAGTTATTCAGACAATACCAACCTATACGATGAACTTATTCAAACTACTAGCATCCTTAATCAATGAACTTCACGAACTATATGCTCGTTTTTGGTGGGGTGGTAACAATAAACAAAGGAAGATGCATTGGTGTAAGTGGGAACGTTTGTGTTGGCATAAGTTTGATGGAAGGCTGGGTTTTCGCAATCTATTTCTCTTTAATCAAGCGCTCCTTGCCATACAAGAAGCTAGAATTTACAACTCACCCCAATCTCTAGCTACCAGAGTCACGAATGGCTTGTATTTCCCCACTGTGTCATTCCTCAATGCTAAAATGACTCAAAGATCCTGATACATGTGGCGTAGCATTTTGTGGGGAAGAGATATATATCTGAAGGGATCTAGGTGGATTGTGTGTGATGGTCAATCTGTCAATATTACACAAGATTGATGGATTCCCAAACAGGGTGGCAGTAAGGCTTTGTCATTTTCAGGAGCAGAGGATTTGATTCAAGTAAGCTCTCTAAAGACACCCTCAAGCGAGTGGAATGTGGAATTGATTCATCTTCCTTTGCTGCTGAGGATGCCTGAGCTATACTCTGTCTATCCCAGTTCCGATCATACATGAACATGACCATCTTGCATGGCATCACACCGATTCGGGCATTTACACAGTCAAGAGTGGTTATTGGTTTGCTGTGAGGGAGTATGTTTATGGGCAAGCTTCTACTTCAGCATGCCAGTCAAACTGATGGAAATTTCTATGGTCCGTGTCCATTCCTCCTAAAGTGAAGAATTTTATTTGGAAAGTCTCCCTAGAATTCATCCCTACCAATGTCAACATGTCTAGACATGGAATTCCTTTTGAAACAATGTGTCCTATGTGTAGAAGAAAACATGAGACAACCTTGCATGGTCTATGGGGATGCCTTTCTCTGAAGAATATAAAAGATGTTTGGCCAACTTATGGCTTGAAGAAATTCAGAAAGGGCTCAGATTTTTATGTGATGATGCTTGATTGCATGGAGAACCTTACCAAATAGGAGATGGAACAACTGATCACTCTTTGCTGAAGAATTTGGTATGGAGAAATAAGGTCATTCATGATCATATTTTGGCTTAGTGATCCATTTGTGTCCACTTGGGCGTTGGACTTCCTAAGCAGGTATCAAGTTGCCCAAGTGAAGACTATTGTTGGTGGGAATGAGGAGATAAGCTCAGAGTCAATGGATTCGAATGATTATCCCATGGAGGATGATTCAGTAATGATGTATGTCGATGCTGGAATAGATGACAAAAGGATGAAGATAGGGCTAGGTGTCGCTATCTATGTGAGTGAAAGACAAATCTTAGCATCTTCAGCTACCCCCCTTTCCTCAACCATAGCACCTCATATAGCAGAATTGTCAGCTGTGGTGCAAGGCTTCACACTCTGTCTCAGACTTGGCTACAGCAAAGTTCATCTCAGATTAGATTGTTTAAAAGTTTGCCAAGCAATCCTTAATAACTCAGATGTTGTCTTAGAGTTTGGCATGACAATTCAGGACATTATTAATTTGGGAAATAAACTTAGTCTTGTCTCAATAAAGCATTGTAATCGCATAAATAATAGTGTAGTTCATTCCCTAACTCAGTTGGCTCTCTCTATACAGGTGTCCAAAGTTTGTTGGACATGCTTACTTGTCTGTCTCAGACTTAATTTATGGTCTTCATATGTTTGTTTGATTGGCAAAGTTTCCTTAATGAAATCACATTTTTACTCAAAAATAAATAAATAAATAAAGTTAATTAGTTATTATATAACTCTCAATATTGGACAAATCAGTGTTATATGTCTTCTATATAATAAGTGTGTAAATAACTGAAATTCTTGGTTTTAACGATTTTTTATTTTTTTTAATATTAACTTTAATGGAATATTCTTATATTTAATAGAATATTCGTATACTTAACAGTATTTTGTAAACACTTAAGCTTAAATAAAATAAAATAAATAATTAAAAAAACATATATATAATATTTTTGAGATATTTTACAATGATAAGTATTTAAAAATAATAAATAATTAAGAAAATTAAAATACGATATTTTACAATGATAATTATTTAAAAATAATAAAATCATATGTTTTATAACTTAAATAAAATTTAATTAAACTTAAATTCACTCCTTAGAATAATATCATATTAAACATATAATATAATCTACCGTAAATTAGCAATAAATTGTTTTTTTTTTAAAAACTAGCAAGAAACTTAAATTTAAAATCCATGTATAATATTTAATATTACATTAAATATATAATATATAATCTTTTGTTGTCATTCCAAAATTCAAAAACTAAAACAAACATAAGCTTATAAAAAATCAATAAATAATTTAATTAAAATATAATATTTATTTCAAAATTTAGATTATATTAATATAAATTTAATAAAAATAATTAATAAATTCTATAAATAAAACTAAACAAATGTGCATGTTATACGTTGCTTGTATCAAGTTATCGTTATAAGTCTAATATGGGAGCACAGTGTCTTTTATTAAATTTCGTGAATTTATTTCACAAAGGGTATTATAGTCTTTATCAAATTTTAGTTTGACTAGGAGATCAATTTAATGACGATGATCTATAAAATACATGTGACGTATATATTTTTTTTGTTTATCAATTAAATCAAAATGGAGTGATAAAGCAAATAATAAAGTAGATGTGGGAAGGAATTATGAAGATGCAACCCTTGTTGATATGGTATCTTTCTTGTCGAATATAATAAAGAGAAGATTTGGCAAGAAAGAAAAGATTGATTCGAAATAATTAATGGGGCTAAGTTCGGCAGTTGCAAACTGTTAGGCTATCTCCACCAACAGCACTATATTTGTCATTGCACCATCACCAAATATGATAAAATTTCAGCATTTTATTTTTTCTCATTCCAATCACAACACCAAAAGTTATAAAAAAAAAATATATTATTCATTATTATATTATTATTCTTTTACATAATTGAATACTTTTTATTATTATATTATTTTACTAAAACCATCACAATTATTAAATAATATATATAAGATTATTAAAAATAAGAAAATATTTTCCATAGCTACAGTACCCTAGCATATGCTAGGGTACTGTAGCAATTCAGCATATATGCAGTGATCTTTGTCGTTGGTTAGAGGAGTAAAAAACAACAAATATAATCTTTATTGTGGTATATGGCGTTGGTTGGAGATGGTCTTATACCCTCACTTTGCAATGTTGAAAATTATTCGGGTTAAGGTAAAATTTTGGAAATTTTTAAAAAATATGGTTTTTATATTATTAATGTGTAAAAATATGGATATTATATATTTTTTTAATTTATATGGAAAAATTTATTAAAGAAAAAATTAAAGTAGGAGAAATATAATTAGTAGCTAACTAAAATATGAAAATGTCATATTTTTTTGTAATAGTTATGTTTTTTATTTATTTTGAAGGTAATTTTATTTATTTTTTATTTTTTTTCTTACCTATTTTTTCTACCATTTTTTTTTCTACTAATATTTTCCTTTATCTATTTTTTCTTTTCCATTTTTCTTCTTCTTCTCATTTTTATTCATTTTTTTTCCTTTTATTTGTATTGTTTTGTTTTTTTAGTATATATTTTTTCAGTTTTTGTTTATTTCATTTTGTCTTCTATTTTTTCTTCATTTTTGTATTTATTATTTTCTCCTTCTATTTTTTTTTCTTTTTTCACACATATGATCTTTCTTTTTCTTTCTTTCTTTCTCCTTCCTTTTTTCTTTTTTTTTTCTTTTTTATCAATCAATTTTTTATTCTTATTTTTTTCTTTCTATTTTCCTATTATTTTTTTTCTTCTTTTTTATTTTTATTCATTCATCTGTTTTTTTTTCCTTCATGATTTCTTTTGTTTTATTTTTTCTTCATATTTTTTAGTTTTCTTTCCTTTTCTTTCATTTTTTGTACTTATTCTTTTCTAATTCCATTTTTTTCTTTTTTTTCACACATATTTTAACATTACATAATTATTTTACTCTTTTTTCTATTTATTATCTTTTATTATTGTAATTTTTTATAGTTATTTCAAATCATTTTTTCAGCATTTTTTTTTTACTGTAACCCTTATAGGAACACCAAAATTTGGAAATAAAACTAATAAAAATATGAAAACGTGAATGGGTAACTAGTTACCCTGATAGGAACATTCAAATCTAGGAAAAAAAATTATATGAAGAAGATGGGAGAGAAGGGAAAGGGGGTGGATTTGATTTTTTTTTTATATCTTCATATTTGTGGTAACTGGTTACCTTCCTGTTCTTTATGTGTATATTTATGGGGTTAACTAGTTACATTCACGTTCTTTGTGTATATATTTCTGGAGGTAACTGGTTACTTTCACGTTCTGAAGTGTGTGTATTTCTGGATTCTTTATGTCACTCCTTTTATGGTAACTGGTTATCCCTCTTATAGCAGAAGGTTACTCCTCTCAAGGTAACTGGTTACTTCTTCTGGTACATGTTATTTAACCTAGCTCTAGGATTTTTTTTGTTTACATAATTGTCAAATACTAATCAAGTAATTGGTTACCTTACCCAGGATTTGAAAAAGAAAACGTACAATCTAAAAAAAAGGAAAAAAAATGTTTATAATAAATAAAAAATAATAAACACAATTTTATATTACAAAAAAATAATAATAAATAATTTTTTGCAAAGCAACTAAAGAAAAATTTAGTATAAAATTTGTTATATAAAAATAATATAAAAAAACAAATAAGATAAAAAAATAATAATCAAATTACAAATATATCTTTCCAAATTAATACAACTTTATTAAGAGTAAAATTACAGCATAAGCCAACTTTTATACAAAAATATGGGAAAATAAATTCATAAAAGTGAAAATTCTTAAAAAAAAGTTATAGATTAACTGTTCTATTTTAAAAAAAAAACCATACTTTTGCACCCTCCGACAAAAATCTCATTTTAAATGTAATTTCCTCTAAAATTTTGTTGTGTCAAGATTTGAGCTTGACGTGGGCTGGAAAGAACTTTGGGCTTGTAATTAGATTTTGAGGAAATTACACAAAATATAGTTTTTTTTTTTTTTTTTTTTTTTTTTTTTTTACATTTTGGCAAAAATATGGGAGCCTAACTCTTCCTAAAATTTATGGTTTTTTTTGTTTGTTTAAATTTCCCATTTTTTTGTATGATTTTAAAATAATGTCATATATTTTAGTTAAGTGTTTCTAGTTTTTTTATTATTATTTTTACGACAATTTATCATTTGACCCTAATTTTTAAGATTATATACATTTTAATGTTTTAGATATTCTTATATTACATAATTGTTTTATTTTTGGCATTATTGTGTTTATAATTTTTTTGTTTAAGTAATTTTTTTAAAATCACTTTTTTGCTATTGTTTTTTCTATTAAGTATTCTTTTTTTTTTCTTTTCATTTTTTAGTTTATATATATTTTTAGAATCACTTTTATTTTTTCAATTTTTTTACTTACGTATTATTATTTTTATATTGTATAATTATTTTATCCATTTTTTCACTTTTTTTCTTCTTTTACCATACGCATTATTTTTTTAGTTTATGTACCTTTTTAGAATATTTTTTTACGTTATTATTTTGGGTCCGGGTTAGGTATCTTTTTTTTATTTATTCCTTCATCTTTTTTGTCTTCTAGTAATATAGATATAGTTTTAGCTCTTGCTAATGATTTGAAGGTGCCGTTGTATGGGTTTTACAAGATTTTTACTCAAATGCTTTGCTTGGATCCCCAACCAAAATTTTTGCATGAGCAAAATGGTTAAATATCATCAACCTTAATCTCATGAAGCATGAATGTACACTATAAAAAAAAATAGTTTGATCAAAAGATTATACTATCTCAATGGTAAATCAATTTTTGCATTATATAATGAATTCTTTTGAATGTTCTTAAGGAGCAATATTTTGTGTTATAGCACAGGCTAAATATCCTTTAGATTGAAAAATATGTTGATGAGTTATTAGCTAACAACATGCATGAGACTATGGGATGTATAAGGCTAAATGTAAGTATGTGCAATACAGTTACCATAATATAGGTAATTGGATACCCTTAAGATAGTAACAAGTTATCATGATGCTAATCGGTAACTGGTTACCCCTAAGATGGTAACAAATTATCCTAATGGTAACTGATTACTTAAAATATATGTAATTGGTTACTCCTAAGATAATGGTAATCGACATTACTTATAATGTAGGTAACTGATTACCCCTAAGATGGTAACATGTTACTTTGATGGGAACATCCAAATTTAGAAAGAAAGAAAAAAATAAGATGTAAAAATGTGAAAGGTAATCTATAGGTAAAAAAAGGAAACAATGTAAAAAGAAAAGGCTGACAAAATTTATTTGAATTTTTTTTAGATATAGTATAAAAAATTGTAAAAAAAAGTATAATAATAAATAATAAAATAGTAAAATAATTATGTAATAACAAAATAGAAGTGAAAAAAAGTTGGAGAACAATAATAAAGAAAATGGAAGGATAAAAGAATAAGTAGAAGAAAGATGAAAGAAAAAAATGGAAGGAAAAAATAAAAAAGGGGAAAAAAGAGAAAAGAAGGAAAGAAAACCGAAAGAAAGGAAAAAAAATAAGGAGGGAAAAAAGAAAACCGAAAAAATGCAAAAAAAACAAATGATGAAGGAAAAATGAAAAAAGAAAAGAAAATTGAAGGAAAAAATATATATAGATGAAGGAAAAAAAATGGTTGAAAAGGGAAAATGAAAAAAAAAAAGGAAAGAAAGAAAGAAAACTGGTAAAATAAAAGAAAAAAACAAATAATGAAAGAAAAAAAAAAGAGGAAGTAAGATAATGTAAAAAAAGAATGAAAAAAAAAAGATTAAAACAAAATGGACAGAAAAGAAAAAAGATGAAGGAAAAAATGAAAAAATAGAAAGAAAAAAGGTAAGGAAAAAAAGAAAGAAAAACAAAAGCTGGAAAATTAATAAAAATTGAAACAAAAAAGAAAATAAACAAAATTCTCAAAATGAAAGAAAACAAAACTACTATTAAAAAGATGGTATAATTATATATTTTTTAAAATTTATGAGAAAGAAATCTCATAAATATGAATTTCTAAATAAAAAATGTCATAAAAAATAGAAAAATTAAATGCCCATAATTTTATAAAATAACTTAAAAAAAACCATAAATATGAAAAAAATCTATCAGATTTTAGGAAAATTTACAAAAATGCATGTAATTCATAACAAAATTTAAAAAATACAATAAGGAAAAATAATTAAAAAAATACCTGTACTTTTTTTTTTCAAAAATACGAAATGATAACGTTGTAACAAACGTAAAGACAATTTTGTAAGCAAATTTACAGATTAATTTGTAACTAAAAAACACATTGTTTGTGACAAAGATTTACAAAACCAACCTGGTAACTAAAAAGTATAGGTTTGCATCTAAAGTTTATATATTCAATGGTAATTTTAGTTCATCAGTTTTATAGCTAAAGTTTACAGACAGGCGATATTACATAAAGCAACTAGATTCTTAATGAAAATTTACAGAAATAGTACATAGATTTATAGCAAAAATTTACCAAATATTTAAAAAAAAAAAAAATCAGACTTTTCATCTTCTCTCTCCACGATGGACGACGACGACGACGATGACATCGACAAGTAAAGGAATGGGGCTTGGGGCTGGGGGTTTCGGTGGTAGATAAACAAATTCGAGCAGAGCGTATTGACGATGGCAGTAGTTGGTGGTGGTCGGCCATGGAAGAAAAGAAGAAAAAGGAAAGGAGATGAGTGAGTGAGGTGGTTAGCCAAGGAAGAAAGAAGAAGAAGATGACAAAAGGGGAGACGAATTGTACAAAACTTTCAACACTGTATATTTAAAAAAAAAACATAAAAAGATCTATTTTAGGGTGGGTTTTTTTAATTAATCCTAGATTTAAGCCATCTATGTTAAGAGTTTTCTGTATTAAAATAATTAATTTTTTTACGATGTGCAGTTTAAAATTTTGTAAGTACAATTCAAATCGTACTACACCGCATGGTTAAAAATATATCAATTTTGTAAAAATGTTTTCAATCTTACTATTTAATTTTGATTTTAAACTTACTTTGTACTCAAAATTTGATTGCATTATCAAACTTGAAACTTAAAACTTTAATTGTATTGTTGAAACTTGAAATTTATGTTGTATTATTTTTATTTAATATAGTATTGTGTTATGTTTAATTGTTTTCATGAATGTTTAACTTAATGTTGCTAAATTATTTGACAATAGTTGTAAATTGCCCACACTGCATTGTACCATACCGCATTTTGTAATGTGGTTTGAAGTCATACGCAGTGCGGTTGTGGTTTGGAAATTGCTCAAACTGTATACGCAATGCAGTTTAATAAAATGGCGAAATATCACACAGTCCGCATCACAAACACACCTAATAAAAGATATTTATAAGATTGTATTGTAATATTTTAGAAATGAAATTATATTAACCATTACCATCTCTCTTCGATCTCCTTAGTGTCGGCCAGATCTTCTAGAGGTGTACACGATTTGGTTTAGTGCAGTTTAAAAAAATTGAAATCAAACCGCTCATGCAATTTTGTCAAAATAAAAAACCAAACAAATCATTAAAAATAAAAAACCAAATCAAACCATAAATAAACGGTTTGGTGCAGTGTGATTCAGTTATAAATATATAACCAACATATTAAATTTTAAAAAAATTACTATAAAATAATTAACTAAATAATAATAATAATTTTAGTTTTGCTTTTAAGATCTTAAAAAGTCTAAATACTTTGTTGTTAGAAGTATAAGAATTTTGAATCATTTTATAGAAGAACAAAAGAGAAATTTTTACTTTCTAAATAATGTGAGACTTTCCAATTCTCTTTTTCAATTTTGGAAACTTGTACATATGTTAAATAATACTCAAAATATATTCTTAATAATTAAATTGTTTAGCTTAGGATAGTTTGATAGAATTTTCCTTAACTCAAGGGTAAGGGTTCAAACTCTTGCACTTGCATTTCTAATAATTTATTTTTAGAAAAACTCACAGTCTGATCCAGTTTAATTGGTCTTGAAGAGTTAAATATCGTAACTAAACCATTTAAAGTTGAACGGTCCAATTAAAATTGGCTTCCCCAATCACGAATTTTAGGAGTTTGATGTGGTGCGATTTGGATGTCAAATCCTGATCTGCGGTTAATATGAATACCCTTAATATCTTCGAAAGTCCACCATCTGTTCCGACATATCTTTGAGGTCGGCAGAGTTTTGAAGTTTGATTTCTGAGGTGGGTGGCCATCCCAGAGAATATAAGTGGGATTACAATTTAGGATATTTTAAATTAAATTTGTTTTATTGTATATTGCACAATTGTTTTGAATATTTCAATTATCAAGTTTATACCTCCATATATATATATGTGGGTATATATATTTACAAATGCTATATATATTCAAATATTAACTCCTGGGGTATTATTGTAGGTTATGATCAACAGTACCTAATTACAAGTGATGATATACATAATGATGTAAGAATGACCTATCTTCATTGAGTTAATTTTAGGGTGATTATATTTGCACCTAAAAATTGATTAATACATCCTCATTTTTATTAAATATTAATATATAATAAATATTTTTATCAATTTATACTCACATTTTTATTTTTATTTTTTTCATTTTCATATTCTTAAAAATACATATAAATAATATGTGTTTTAAATATTTCAATAAAATAAAAATTAAAACAAAAAATATATAAAAATTTGTTAAAGAAAGAGTTTTTTCTAAAAAAAATTATGAAAACAAGATAAAATAAAATTCTTGAAATTAACAAAAGAATAATTTAAAGAATGTCAAGGAAAAATATTAACAAAAATTGTTTAAATTATTATTTTTTTAATTAAAGAAATGTCTATATATATTTTTAGAGTGCAAATATAATGACCCTAAATTTATTTCACACATTTCTCTCATGGACATAGTCAACGTGTTGGTCTCAAATTTTAGTTTCCATTTGTTTTGCATTTGTTATTTTTTAAAAAATAAACAAAAAATTGTCGAGACATATATATTAAAAAAAGGCATCCAACGCCCCTTAAATAATAAAAATAAAATATAATTAAAGTTTTTTTTTTCATTTTTTTTATATATTTTTTTTTTACAATTTTACGATCTCTAATTTTTTTTAATTTCACTAACTTAAGTTTTAAAAAAATACAATTTTAAAGTTTCATAATTACAAAATAACAGTTTCAGATAACACAACCAAAAATTAATTAGAGAACAACTTGACCACAACTCATTACATCAATCCAAAATAAACTAAAAAACAACTTAAAAATTACACAATGAACAATATACATCATAACTAAACAGTAATCCAACAAAAAAAAAACTTGAAAACAACACAAATAAAAAAGGAAAAACCGAAAAAATATACCTAAAATAATTAAATTGAAAAAAAAGATTGTTAGAGCGTAAGAAAATAATTTTTGTAAATTTCCCATATAAATAATCCTCTCATTACAAACTCTCCATACTTGTGCTTTTACTAAATAACTATTGGCATTTGTTTTCAATTTAGGAAGGAAAATTTATTTCTTACGAAAATTCACCTAAAATATAATATACATACAATTTAGATCACCGTTAAAAGGTGTCTACAATGAATGTTTACCTTGTTTATTTATGAAACAAACAAAATTGACCAGAGAAGTGCAAAATTGACACCCTAAGCACCTTATCTCATTGTGTTTTTTTTTTTCTTTTTCCTTTTGCACTTGATTTATGTGTAAAATTTTCACTTTATTTTGCTCTTTCTGTTTTCTCTTCAACTTCAATAAGAAGCAATAAACTTTACCATATAATGTAATTTAGGGCCTGGTTAGAACTTTGCTGATATTTTTCCACTGAACCTTAGGATTGTGCATGCCTTGCTAAGAAATTAAACCCTAATATTTTAGTTAGTGTGGGGTCTATTAAGGGAAAACTACTTAAACCAAAGAAAAACAGAGAAAAAATTAGGCAGCATGATGAATATATATTTTAATACAAAATTAATGTGATTTGTGAGTTATATAAATATAAATTTTTTAATTAAATGAATTCACACCAAAATGGTTTATTTGAGTATTTTTGAATGAATATAATAAGCGACTCTAGTGGTCGCATGAACCACCTTTTTTGAATTTTCCTCAGGGGCCGTTTAGTATGAGGAGTTCACAATTTTCATATTACCGAGAAAGTTGAAGAGGGTAATATGATAGTCTGGAAACTTACATCATTGTGTTTGGTTGTGCACTGTAATCTTATATGTGATTCCTATCACTTTCTGTTTTTGGTTGTGCATGGGAATCTGTTAAGTTTTCATATTTTTACAAAATTAATATAATAATATATTTCATCAAAATAATTTATAAACAATTTTACTCATGAAATATTTTTTAGCAAAATTAAAAAAATACATCTATTGAATACTAGAATCAAGTATAATTTTTAAAATTACAAAAATACCATTATTTTATTTTTAATAATATTTCATTTGTTATTTTAAACGAAAATAATGATATAAAGACTTTACAAATCAATTTCTTTAAATAAACAAATATTATTTATCATTTTATAGTTTGATATATGTATATTTGTTTTTATATTATAAGCTTCAAAAATAAAATAAGTCATTAACTAAAAAAATATTGGTTTAAGATTTTTTTAAAAAAATAATAATAATAATTTTGAAGTGTTTCATATTCTTGGGTATCTGAAAACCACTTGTCAGATGGGTTTCACTTGAACCTAGAATTAGGAAAAGTTAAAACCCCTGGAGTACAGATTCCCAAGTTAGAAAAACTCAAACCCAGTACCAAACATGGGAAAGTGTTCAGATTCTCATTCCCGTGTCCAAATTCTTGTATAACAAACAACCCTTCAAATTGTGTATGATCTCATTTATATAAGTCTATCTGCATGCTCTGAGATTGCGTAGCGGAACAATAACTACACCATTTGGATTCCCTAACCTTTTGTCTTTATTGAATGCTAGGTATTGCAAGAAATCCAAATCGCTTTGAAACATGACCACAGCCTTTCCAAGTTTTTCTCTAAAACAACCTAGTGTTTGTGTAGGCAAATCTCAACACATGAGAAGAGATTTCCTAGAGAGAAAACTAAGAGAAAGTGGGCGGCTAGGTATAGAATATTAGTAGTGAAAGTTTACCTTGTCAAATTCATCTTACCTAATGCATAGCTAGTATATATAGGCAATTAGCTAGGACATAAAATAGGTTTTAGTTACCCATTTTATTTAATTATTTAATAATTATAATTAATTAAATACTTGTCAAAATTTACCAATTATAATTTTTACATTTATTTAATTCATTTTATTAATATTAATACAAATTTATCAATATTAACAAAATTATCCCAATTGCCTATATGTTGACGCCGTTTTTCGTCAACTTAAATAGTAGAGCAATTAAATAATAAAATATTGGTGCAAATGAATAAAGAGGAAAACTAGAGGATTTTTACGTGGTTTAGCAGTTAACTCTGCTAGTCCACGAGTCTGTGTTACTAAGGGGGTGTTTGGTATGGGGGTTTGGGTTTGGGGGAGTAGAGTTAGAGGGGGTTTAGATTAAGGAAATGTGAAACTCAAGTGTTTAAAGGGATTAAGATTACCCTCAAATCAAGCTAAAAATGGGACTCACTTGGAAACACAAACCCCTAAACCATTAAAAATAAATTTATCAAACATGGGTTAGATTTGACATTCCCATTCCCACCAAACCAAACCCCCGTACCAAACACCCCCTAAGACTTGGGAGTTTTCTGGGAACTTTTCAGAGAAGAATTGCCTCGAGTTTTCTCTCAAGAAATCAGAAAATAGGTCCTCTACAAATGGTGTTTCCTTATCTATTTATAGAGAAGGTTGCAGAATTCATTCACACATATCTCGGGAAGATATTCTGTAAATCAATTAATATAATGCTATTTAATGCATTATTTCCTTCATACACGGAAACGTCCCATAAAGATCGGGAACGGATAACAAATTAAATGATATCCCTTAAATATTGGGATTGTACAACAATAAACGTATTCACACGTAACTGATTAACCCAGACGATTCATCAAATCTTCGAGATCAACAATTGGTATTGAACTTGCCGAGACCAGGAGTCAATCACGAGCTCATCTCCTAGCTCCGCTTATGCTCGAAACAAGTAGATGCTGACGATACTGTCACATCCAAACTCAACATCCGAGCTTTGCACTTTGATAACTCTACAAAATAGAGTTATTTTACCACTTTTTATGTGCTAATTGTTGCTTAATTCTTGAGTTTTTAAACAATTTATTAAGATTTTAAGTAAATTTGAATTTATTAGTCTTATCATGATTTTATATACTTTTGTGTGTTTTTATAATTATTTTGTTGTAAAATATTGTAGTTAATTATTTGAATTATTATTGTTAAGTTAGTGGTAAAAAAATGTTGTATTATTGAACTTAAATGTAAAATATAATTAAGTTATAATTAATATTTTCAAAGAATTAAATTGATTTATTTTATAATTGAAAATATTGTATTATGATTTATTTTATATTTATTTTGTAGGGAATTTATGCTCTTGAAAAACAATGAAAAATGAGAGAAAAGTGGTATTTTTGGGAGAAAATATAGGAAAAGTTGGCATTTAGCCTCATTTGGGCCCAAGCCCAACAATTCCTAGCATCATCACCACGTTGAGGACATCACACTCTTCAGCATATGACCAATTCTCTCCAGCCAAAGATCAATTCAGCCATTTCCTCCAACACGCCAGCCTCCATTCAGCCACAGTGTGACTCCACGCCTGCCCAAGCCTGAAGCAAGCAGCCCCAAAGCCTCTCACCCATGCATGCCACTTTTTGAGCCCACAAAAATACTTTTGTACCATTTGTCCCCTATGACAAAAATACAACATTTTTACCCCACTTTCTACACATTTTACCCAAAAACATCATAATTATACCCTATAATTTACCCCTATTTTTCATATTATCATTAAGTTAATTAATTTAATCAATTTAATTAATTTAAATTGATTATTTTAATACCACTTTTTTGGCTATAAATAAGGGATTTGTGGTGTCCATTTGAAAGAGGGAGGTTACTCTACACAAAGTTTCTACACATTAAAAAACCTCTCAATTCTCTTCATCTTCTTCTTCTTTTTATTTTTTTCTATGTATTTTTAGAGGAAAAATTTGGGGGTTTCTCCTCCAAATTTTCCTATTTATGTTTGTAATTTTTAGTTTGTATTTGTTATTCTAGTTATGTGTTTCTAATCTTTTTAAGATTATTAAGGTGATGATGAAACAATGTGTAACTAGATAGTGTTTATTTTGTATCTTGATTTCCCATTTTGTGCAACAAAGTTTATGGAATTTTCTTCTTCATATACTTCTTTCATCTTAAATATCATGTATTTTGGATTGTTAGCACATATTTACACTTTGTTCTTCATTAGTGCAAAACATAATATTCTTTGTGTAAGATGTGTCATTAAATTGTACACATCCATGCTTAGAACAAAAATATTATGTTTTGCCTTATAAATAATGTTCATTGATTTATTTGTTATTTCATTAGATTGATTTACACTAAATGCTTTGAAATTATAATTTTGAAAAGTGAAGAAAAACCCTATCTTTTTAGAAATAAGTTGTGCTTAAAATTATAAATCTATTTAGAAAATGATAGTTTGATTTATTTTAACTATCACTAAAACTTGGGAATCAATGTACTTATAAATATTATTAAACTTATATTTTGTGGATTTTAATCCTTAATAATCTTATTTTACCACCTTCATCTCTATTATTAATTTATGTTATATATATTGTCTTTAATTTCTTTATTATTATCTTTTATTTTATTTTTATTGTTACAAATTCTCATCAATCTTTGGAACTAGGTTAGAATTTATTACTTTTGATTTAAAATAGTTTTCTTTTTTATTTTAGACAACTCCTTTGGGTTCGACCTCGTGCTTACACGAAAACTATTCTATAAATACGATTCGTGCGCTTGCGAGTATAAATATTTAAACATACCCGTTTTGGGTCCATCACACTTCCCGAGCTCGAGCCATCTCGCCTGAAGGCAATCAAGGAAAAATATATACAAGTGTCATTCCATGGCTCTTGCGAGCTCGGAGAACATTCGAAGCTACACATTCTCAGGTCGTTGTTTACTTCAAAGAGATCCGACTGTTGGATCATATGATGACTGCATGTGTTTCGAGCTCACACCTAACGAGCCCAGTTTTCGGGGTCGTAACTTCTTATCTCGAAATCTGGGTGTGACACTATAATATTCTCTTTTTGAGACTTTGCAATAAAAACCTCAAATTTTCTTCTATTTCTTTTCTCACAAGATATCAATAAATAATTTAACATTATTTATTTTCATTGACCTAGTTAATGTGATATTTTTATAATTAATAATTAAATTAATTATTCAAGACTACTATGTTCATTTTGATAAGAGATGACATGGGACCATGGATCCATGAACTCAAGATCCAACAAGTTACTGTGAGTTTACTTATAACAAATAATCTCACAAACTTATTAATTCATTGTAACTCTACTAAAGACTCAGAATTGCACTCTTAAATTCATAGAACGTTTTACATCAAATGTAAATATGTTATCCATTATTATAACTATAACCGTCATTCAATCATCTATAGATGATCTACTAATGAGACATGTGCAAATTACCGTTTTATCCCTCATTGGGATATTATCCTTAACTCTCACTAAGTTCCTTGTAAATGATATTTTCGTAAATTTAATTACAAAAATGAGTACTCTAACATTTAACACTTGAATCAAGCTATAAGGAAATCATCATTTCACTTCTTAAATAGAAGCTATAGATCTCATATCTATGATAAATACTCACACTCAATTATACTACCAAATCTCCAATATGTAAGTATGAGCTAGTCCGTAGGGTAAGCTGGTAACGAACAAATCAAAAGACTTTAATAATACAATTAGCATAATATTAATCACTTAGAATTAAGATTGACTTAACCTATGGTTAATGTTGTGATACGATTAGATTAGATTAAATAATAACGATACTTACTTATCTTGTTAATAATCAATATCAGTCTAGTCCAATGTAACAAAATACATATGATCTTATCTACTTGGTCAATGTCCTGGATATGACATCACACTAGATGTGTAAGTATATCTTATCGTAGATTACCCAATTAGTAAAAATCCAGTGTTCTACTTTAATCTTAGGACAAAATGTTTTTGAACATATAATTACAATTATAATCCATTGTGACCGAGTCACTATAATTGTATATGTTTTGAATTTTATAAACGTCTGTATTAATAATAATTAATCATGTAATAAAACATGTAAATAACGCAATTTGATTGAACAAAATGATTTCTACTACTTTATTCATAATGAATTAATCACATAAAAAATGTGGTTTTATAAAGGCATAAAACCCAACAAATTGAACATTTTAGCTAATCAATACAGCAGTTACAACATTTTCCATGGTTTACTTTTCACTTTTCCCTTTGTAAATATTAGACTTGCATATCCATGATTTTTTGGGGAGAAGTAAAGAATATGTCAAGTACTTTTTATCAAAACTTAAAACTAAAAAGTAAAAACATTTTCTTTCTTGTATGTGTTATCTCTGCCATGGTTGACATTATTTATATTTCTTACACAAATGTATTTTCTTTTTCTTATCATTCACTTCTTTTTCTTAATGATATATTAGTGTACTAAGCTTGGATTTATCTGGCCCTCCTTCTAGGCCACGTAGACAATTATCTAAGAGCTTCTCCAATTAACAACGTTATAATGACAGAATTTTTTATGTTTTTTTATTGGTTTACTAGTGTTGCAATTGAAGCTTGGATTTAAAATCATAATAGTATGCATTATTATTTTAAATAAGTTATTAGAAGTGAGTTGCCAATGGAAATTGTAGTTAGTTTATTTAATTGCTTAAATAAAGTAATTTAGAATAGAAGTTTTTGAATAGTCTTAGAATTGAGAATTAAAAAAATAAAATATTCTTATCTAGTTTTATTTTATTAAGAAGGAATTTAAAATATATTTCTTTTCTTACATGGGCATTAGGGTTCGGCCAAGGAGAGTGGGAATCAAATTTCCATATTTTCATATTAGGGTACAGCCAAAGGAGAAAGAGAAGATGGACGAGTGCCATTTGATTTTTGAAACACTTCCCTAATTAATTTAGAATTTTTTTTAAATTGGATTATTAATTAATTAAGAGACTAAAAAGTAGTATTTTACTAACCACATATATTGGTGCACAACCAAGAGATCTTTCCCTTCATTGTGTATTTGACCAAAGAGAGAATAAGAGCATGTGTCGTCCCTAGACAAAAGAAGAAGAGAAAAGATGGAAAAGAAGAGTGTGTATCGTTTATAGAGAGAATAGAAAATAAAAGAGAGAAAGGAAGATGGAAGGATGAGGGTTCGGCCACTAGTGAAGAACAAAAAAAAGGTATTGGTGTTCTTATGGTTTATATTGAGGGAGGCAACATTTATTAATATAGGTCTTATGTGATTTCTAGGGTTTGAAGTTTATCCAAGGAGAAAGAGATGTTGGGTTATTTTTAATAACTTAATGTGTGGGCTAACAAATTAAGACAATTATATTTGAGCTAATATTCTAAGTTGGCCTAACTAAGTGATCTAACTAAAGGAATCCAATTAAACATCTTATATGGCATGGGCTTTGTAATGTGTAATTTAGGGTTAATGGGGTTCTAATTAGATTACTATATAAAGAATGCTACAAAGTTTGGTCCCCAAAGCTAATCTCTCATCACCTCTCCTCCTCTATTCTCATCAATTGAGTGAGACTCATAGAGAGAAAAGATTAGTCTGTGGAAGACCATTAACTCATATTCATTCTCATATCCAACATCATGGAATCAAGTATGTCTTGTAAATTCGCTATGTAATCTTGATAATCTGACATAAGTTTATATCTATATATTTTCAGATTTAGTTCCAACAAGTGGTATCATGAGCCTCTCGCTTTATGTTATATTATTAGGATTTATCATATTAATTGTGATTATTGAATTTGATGTTTATACACATGATTTAAATTTATTTCATAAATCCATATGGTATTAAGAATTTGATTATTGTGTGTATTTTCATTAATCATGATTATATGATTGTTGTTAGATTTGTTAAAGTTTAATCGTACATATATTATCGGAATTTTTCTTTCTTTCAAAAGCTGATTTTATCTATGCTACTGGGGTTTTTATTTTTACTCAATTTACTGTTAAGTTTGAATATGTATATATATTTGGGTTCAGTATTTTAGATCAATATATTGCTGGCTAATTTATATGCTCTTATTTGGTTTGTAATATATGTCATGAATTGATAACAATTTTTTTTTTGTTATTGTTGATATGGAATCATATTTAAGTTTTACGATTCACATGTATATGTTACCTGGAATTATGTTTATTATATATATATATAGATATATTCTACTATTTTGAATTCTGAGAATTAATTAAGTTACTTCATATATAATTACAATTACTACCACGGACACTACAAGAAAAGGACTTTTTATCATCGCTGTAAGTATACAGCAACGACATGCCGTCGCCAAAACAACGTCGTTGTAAGTCCGTACGTTTAGCAATCTACAACGACGACATGTCGGTCGCAATAGGGAATCTTTTTTTCAGTTTGACTGGGATATTGCGACGACATATCGTCGCTGTTGGTGATTGCAATATTTAAAATTTTGAATTTCAAAAACTCCTACACCGACGACATGTCGTCGCTGTAGGTTCGTCAACCGCCCCATCTACAACGATGATATGTTGTCGCTGAAGAGCGTGTGGATTTATATGCCTTCAGTGACGCCATGTCATTGTCGTAGTGTCACAAAAACTCAGATTTTTGTGTTCAGCGTGCACCCTACGGCGACGGCGACGACGACGATATGTCATCGTTGTAGGTATACAATTTTTTTAAAAATTTAATTAATTATATTGATTAAAATTTATTTAATAAAATATTAAATATTAAATAAATAAAACCAACTTATTTAATTAAATAATAAAATCATTTTATTAATTAAATAATAAAACCAATATAATAATATCCATAGTCTTCAAAATGTAAGATAACAAAACATAAGTTGTATTGTCTCCAAAATAAAATAAAAACAACACTAAATATTAATAATTTAAAAATAGTATTATAATAAAACTAAATGTCATCAAAATCAATTTCAAAGTCATTATCGTCGAGCTGTTGTGGTGGCTGTGGTGGTTGTGGCTGTGGTGGTTGTGGTTGTGGTTCTTGTGGTTGATAGCTTGCCATCATGGACTGTATCATATTCATGTCCAATTTGACAGGCTAAAATTGTGGAGCTTGGATATTCGGATTTGTTGCTTGCAAAAATTAATGCATTTGCTCGAAGTTGTTGTTCTGGGTCATAAAGGCTTGATTGAAGTATTGAATCATGGACTGGAAAGCCTCAGGTGGTATCGTTAGAGGGCCAACTGTGGTGGACGAAAACTGTGATGCCTCTGATTGTGAAGAGGATCCAGTGGCACTTGAGGCAAATGTACTTGTGCCCTTCAACTTGCGTCCAATACCTCAGTTGTGGCCACGACATTGACCAAGTACCTTTGAGGCGACTTATGTCTCATTAACAGTGGCACTTCCTACTTCAGATTCAGATTGAGATAGGGATTGTGTTTGGACTTCTTGCTGCAAGGCATCCTGCAGCTTAAAAACAAGACAATTAATACATAATATAATTGAATAATATACATATATACAAAACTTAGAAAGTTACTTATATATTCATCCTTAGCATTCGTGTTCACCCATCCACATGTCGGATGATTGTGCATGTTATGGAACGTATCGATAATACTGGGCAGTTCCTTAGTCTGAAGATTCATTTTTAGAAAACAAAATTCAATAAAATCTCAGTTAAATATTGAAATTAACTAAAATATTTCAAATTATCTATATATTTTTATTTACCTTCTTAAATTGAGCAGAAGCATAAGAAGTTGATCCATGGAGACTTTGATACTTCTGTTTTGCTCTGTTGGCAGCATTTTCCTTTGAGCGTACCATGAACTGTGGAGTGGTGAAAAGGTCAACCAACTTCTGCCAATTCTCGTTGTCCATGTCCTCCGGTGGATTCTTCCTGGCTGTCTCGATATCATCACACCATCCATGTTCATCGAAGTATCTTTTCTTGTGACCTTTTCTATCCTTTTAGCAATCTTGAAACTTTCGCTCAATCCCAGTCTCTATCAGTCGCTACTTAGGGAGAGCTCAGTGAAGAATGAAAAATTCCTTCAAAAAAATGGTGAACGTTTTTAAATTATTAAAAAAAAACATTACATGTGAATAAGTAGATAAATTTACCTCAAGATTTTGCATCAATCCAATCTTGTGCTCATCCGGAACATTCTGCCATGAGTCATAATATAACGGAACATGATGACCAATAAGATTACCAATAAGTCTCGTGAACTGCTTTGTAGGTTCCCTCCTTCTAATAAAATTGTAGAGCCAACGGACCTTTATTGTCGTTGACGAGCTGCTACAAATTTTTGGATCGAGACCGACCTCTTCTTTTTGCGGCAGCCGTTGCATATGTTAATTAAACAATACAATTAAATTGAATAAAATAATAAAAATTTGTCATTTATTGATAAAAGATAGACTAATTATAGTATATTACCTGTCTCACAAGAAGTAGGAACTTGTGTGGGATCTGGAGAAGGAGGAGGATCTGCTCCATCAACGCCATGAGAACGAGCAACAGTAAAAGACCTATCTTTACAGTTTAAATAATTATTAACTTAAATTCAGTTATAGTTGGAGGTTAATTACATAACTTAAATAATTTTGGTAATGCAGTTGAAACTATTGAAAAAGAAACATTATTGAGAAAAGTCATATATTGATTGAAAAGTCTTGAAATTAAAACATACAAATATGAATATGCATAAGAAAATATTATTCATCATCAATGTCGATTCCTACATCATCATCTGTACTTTCTAAATAATCTTCACTAATTTCGTCATCATCGTTGTCATTGATGAAATCATCATCCACATCTTAAACAAATCGAGACGTTTCCCCAATTATGCGGGTGTGACCAGGTCGATCCAAATGCATAATCTCCAACTCTCCTAATTCCATAGTGAGTGTAATGCCCTACTACCCAGGGACTGTTACGGTGTGCATTTAAATAGTGTTATACTCGCTAATCGAGTCATTTGGCCATTATCGTGTAACTAAGTATGATTAACAGTTTAGGGTTAAAATTTTTGGTTAATATATAGCGTTTCACTAAAACATTTACCATATACATTGGGATCCCAAAAATATAATTTAAAGGTTAATTACAACAAAAGATTTACAACCAGCCGACCTAAGCAGCAAAATAGGGTTTAACCCTAGTTCCTCTTTAAACCTCGGTCGTGGTGGTCGAGCAACTGCATATATACACATCGTCACCTTAGCTCTCCAACTCAAGGATGGTCCAGTTTTCTTTTGCCTTTACCTGCACCACATAGCACCCATGAGCCGAAGCTCAGCAAGAAAACTCAATATGATCATGAACAAGTAATAACATGTTACTAAGTCATAATAGGCATGCCTAGCAGTAATAACCCTACTCATGCATGCAAGCAGATACAAATAAATGTTTATGGAGTCCTGCGACTAATAAGTCTCTCGCTCTTTGGTAGATGACTAATAAGTCTCTCTGAGGTAGTCGACTAATAAGTCTCTCTGAATAGTTGACTAATAAGTCATTCTCTAAATAGATGACTGATAAGTCTATCTCTGTATAGATGACTAATAAGTCTATCTCTGTATGGATGACTGATAAGTCTATATCTGTATAGATGACTAATAAGTCAATCTCTGTATGGATGACTAATAAGTCTATCTTGTTTAGATGACTGGTAAGTCTATCTCAGTTAGATGACTAATAAGTCTATCTCTTAGGTAGACGGCTAATAAGTCTCTCTGTATAGATAACTAATAAGTCTATCTCTGAGGTCCCATACCCTCCTAGCCATGTGACATATCAGTCATCTAAGCTTATAGCCCTGACTCTATGTAACTAGCCTTTAGACTTAGACAAACGCTTTTAGTTTTCATCGAACTTAAGGACGGTCAAGCATTTCATGCTTATAATGGTAATGTCGATTAGATCTAATCTTTTCAGCTTGCGTTAAACACGCTAATACTGTTCTTGATTCATAAGCCAATACCATACAACTAGTGCTCAGTACTATTGTTGATCTTGACTGAGAAGTCACAACTTCACAATCAATACTGACACCAATGCCGATCCTTGACTAATAAGTCAGTGCTTCCTCAATGAGGTAATGCAAACAGACATATATCACATGTCATATATTCATATATAAGGCATTTAGCATGCTTGATCAATAATCAGAAGCATAATTATAATTATGCCCAAATACAGAGACTCAAGCTCTGATTAATCTCATATTCAACATTCATGCCACGCCCTAATCTCATGTATCTTATGTGTCACATGCATCACATACTGGGTGCAGTTTTCTTACCTCTGGTTCAAGCGAGAAATAATAAATGAACGACTCTTGAGAACGATCAATCATTTGATCCCTTAGCGATCACCTAGTCATAACCAAATATAACTCCCATCAATAAAAATGAGCAATAAAAGGTTCTTGACCTAAACCTCACTCCCGGGACCTCGAATCGTACCAAAACGGTTAGTAGTTTCGATCCTGAACCTTAGGAATTGAAACCCTGAGCCAAAAACCCTCAAAAGTGCCCTGTAATGACCCACTAATCTAGTCTTTTTGGACCATTAACGAAAATATACATAAACTTACATTTTTACGAAAATACCATAATTTTATTAAGTAACTTGTAAAAGAAATAAGAGTTACTTGCAAAATAAAATACTAAGAAGGATATGGGATCCCATTGTCTTTAGAAACAAAACATGATTTAAATGAAAAGAATTACATAAGAAATGCAGAAAATACATATAAAACCATAAAAAGGTAAAATGAGACTACATCCTCGAATCGAATAACGCTCGGCCCCTTGACTCCATTCACCATCGATACACATCCTCTAAGAGTCACGAATCTTACCGCCTCTAAAGCTATTTTCCTGCACATAAAACAAAAAGGAATGAGCCTAATGCCCAACAAGGAAAATCTAACACATAGTCATACACATAAATTTCATAATAAACGTAAAGACATATCATAACACTTAATACATACACTTATTATAATGGCCATTATTACTTGGGGTCCCATAGACTAAACAAGCTTATGCCCATGAGATTTGTGGGGTCCTACTAGCTAAGTAGGCATATGCCATAGTCTTTTTGGGGTCTTGTTAGTCAAATAGGGCATAAGCCCAAGCCTACAAACATACACATACATAACATATTCATAACATATCATATTTCATAACATAACACATAAGCAATACACATATAGATTCTACCCTATTTTCCTTACCAAAGTTATCGGGATATGATAGACTGAGTTGGGACTTTTGGAACACTCCTAAAACCATATGAGAACGAGTGAGTCTTATGAAGAAGAAGAAATGAAAAGGATGGAACGACTAAACCATTGAAAAACATACTTACCGAAACTTATGTGCTTAAGAACTTGGATTCCCTAACCAAAATAAGAATGAGGTTAGGGGACTGAGTAGAAGGCTATGAAAGAGGAAATAACATAAAGCAAATGAACTAAAGTTTTGGTTTACCTCAAAGACTTGAAAGACCAATCTATACCACAACCGAAATACTATAGAACCTTACTTCCCAAAGTGTTTGATAAGCTTATGATGTTTAAGCTTATGCTTTTCGCAAACCAGGTGTTTAACTCTCACACTCTCCTAGCACTTGCAGCTTCTGAACTTAGAGCAAAAGGTGAATAATGGCTGGGTACTAGGTCCTATTTATAGAGTTTGGGGATGAAAGTATCTTGATTTTACTTGAATAAAAATAATGGCTTTTTAGGTGAAAATAATTTGAATAATCGTTCAGCAGAGGCTGAAGACTCGTTCAAAGGATGTTGGACTTATGAAGAAGTTTGAATGGCTGAAAGGAAAAGAATTCAAAAATGTTTGAATTTATGCTGGAGGAGGCGATATATCGCCCCCTGTAGGCGATATATCGCCTGGGCCAGTATGCCCGAGGCGACCGTGCATCGTCTCGTGTTTTCCGTATCTACGTGCTGCGATATATCGGCACACGCTGAATATTTAAACACGAAATTACACATTTTTAGCTAAGTTTGAATGGAGTAAACAGCCTTGACTAAGACTTCAACGTATTCAAAGCTGCTGACTGACCCTATAACATTCAAACTTTACCCTTATTTAATTTAATCCTCAAAAATACTTAATCCTTAATTACCCATTCATAACATGTGCTTAAAATCCTATTGGTTGATATCTAAACCTTATAGTATAATAAATATAATCCTTAATTATCAGTCATATAATCAAACCTTAGGTTATACTTAATATTCTTAAACTATAGGTTAAACTTAGAAAATCTACAAGTACTACTATGAGTGTCCAAATAATTCCCGGTCAGAACCAAAAATCCACGGTTACAAAGATAATACTAAACATACTACAATACTACTAAATAATGAGCTAAGTAAAGTTCTTGGACTCTACATGCCCAAAAGAGGACCCTGGAAAAATAGGGTAGCGCTGCCCACCTGGCGCCTAGGCGCTACAACCAGAGTTGCCTTGCCCTGGACAGCGTTGTAGCGCCCACCCTTGGGCGCTGTAGCGCTAAAACCAGGGTATTTTAGCCCTGGTTTTTCCTCCTTCGTGTTCTCCAATTCCAAGCTTCAAAACTTGATTCCAAACCTCATTCAAACTCACAAATGAACTCAAAAACCAAACATACAAATCCTAGGCATCAAAACCCAACCAAACTTTGCTAAAAACTTCCATCATTTCTCAACTATCAACTTCAAAATCCCAACTGAAAATCAAGTGAAAAACAGAGTATAAACCAGAGTTTCTCTGGTTAAAAACTTATCTCTAGCTCAGAATTACACCTTCTTCAATGATTGAACACAACCCTAGACCCTCAAGGCTTGATTCCCTAGCTTGAATCTTCAATTGGGGCTTCAAAAATTCAAAGGAAAAAGGATAAGGAAATGATCGGGAGAAGAAGAAGTAACGTGCTCTATTTTTCTTAAGCTTTCTACAGCCTTCTATGGTTGATATAATCCCTTGGTCAAATGACCATATTGCCCCTAGGTTAAGTAAAGTCCTTTAAATCGTTATTTCCCATCTATCTCGTTAATTATAATTAACGTTCTCCAATTCCCGTTATTCCCAATATTCTTAAATGATAATAAATCATATCTCATTACCCTTTAATTCACGGTAATGTACTAATCATCAAATTGTCCTGAGACTCACCCCGAGCCCCGAAATTAACCCCGTTATGACCAAACCGCTAACTTGCATTCAAAGATCGTCTTATGTCGAATAACTCAAACAAATCCACATTATAATGTGGCCTTATTCATAATTCACCAACATGCATAAAAATATACAAATATGCCCTCAACGGGCCAAATTACCAAAATACCCTTATAATGAAAAGTGAATCCATATGCATGCATTTATCATCGTATAATAACACAATTCACATAAACATGCATATAATCATTTGGTTGCATAATAAATCAATTATGGCATTCTAATCAAGGTCCTAAACCTTATTAGGAAATTTGGGTCATTACAGTGAGTACAAAATTTTATGAAGTACTATCATGCACGACATCAACGTCGTTATCATCACCAATACTTGGATGATCCCAGATCTTTCGATGATTGACTTATTCTACCACCTTCCAATTTTAGTTTCTTGAAGGATCCTCCAAGTAGAAAACTTATTTTGCTTGAGTGGCGAGAATAAACCGATCGTTCTTGTACCATTTAGAATTAATCATGATACTAGTTATGTTATTCTCAGTCACTTTTCGACCCTTGCTTGCATCGGTGTTGAACCATTTGCATCGAAACAACACTACCAAGTAACCATGGGAATAGCATAACTCTACAATCTCCTCAAGTTGGCCATAGAAAGTGAAACCATCGGTTCTTGGCACCGAAACTCCACTATTTTGAGTGGTATGTCTTTCGTCACGACTATGGACCAAAAACTTCACACTGTTAACAATGCAATCCGTGTAGGAGTATGCATTCTGATTGGACTCGTTTGCTAAAGCAAATAATTCATCAGTACACTCAGTTGACTATACTTGTCGCAAACAATCCATCTATAGAGTATGACACAAAAAATGAAAACACAATGAGATGAGTATTAATCGATACGAATTTCGTAAGAATTATATAATTTCGATAATTTACCTTCAATTTAAACCAGATAGGGAAATATTTTTGAAGATTTTTGTTTGAATTTTCTCGAAGGCATTCACTGTATAGCGCAAGGATTAAGGTAAGATAACAATTTGCCATGTATTAAATTTAATGAATTCATATATGTGTTGAGCTACTTACTCCATATATGGTTGGATTTTAGGGAAATTGTTGAGTACAAACCACTCCGATTCTTTTCGATGAAGATAGTCAAGGGATGTGATTTTATTTTTGCTACTTGGACAACATTGTGATTCAAAAACTGACAACTGTCTTTTAGGAATAACAATATCCGCATATCTTTCCTGACGATTAAATTTAGTATGTACGCCCTGAAGATATTGCGAACAAAAAGGCAAAGCTTCATCGACAACATAACCCTCTGTTATAGAACCTTCAGGGTGCGCCTTATTCCTAACATAATTTGTCAACTTCTTCATGTATCACTCAAACGGATACATCCACCTCATGTAAACTGGTCCTCCGATAATAGCTTCTTACGGTAAATGAAGAATTAAATCATTATGTCAAAAAAGGCTGGAGGAAAAATTAACTCCAACTTGCACAAAATTTGTATCACTTGATCTTCTGTATTCTCCATGTCCTTAACAACCAATGTACGAGCACAAATTTGCTTAAAGAAATTGCAACGCTCAATGATTGTCTTCAAAATAAACTTATCCAAGTAGTCTCAAACTCCTACCGACTACAGACGTTGCATAAGAATGTGACAATCATGGAATTTCAACCCAACAATGTTGCCGTCATTATCAGTTACTTTCTTAGATAAATTTCAACCGAAGTCATTAGGAAGTCTAACTCCTTTTACAAACTGACAAAAAAACCATTTATCATCCGATGTGAAAGAGTACATAGGATGTGGTTTGATCAACTTCGTATCGTCTTCCTTGAGGTGCAACTCTTCTCAAATACCCCAATTCTTCAAGTCTACTCGTGCGTTGGTGGTGTCTTTAGATTTCTCATTCATAAGAAAAGTACTGAGTAAACAGTCGCAAACATTTTTCTCTACATGTATCACATCTAAATCGTGCTTCAGTTCAAGTTCGGACCAATAATCAAGTTCAAGGAAAATACTATTGTTACTCCAATTAAGCTCTTTTGGTTCTCGCTTTCTTTTCACACCCCCGAAACTGACATGTTTACCCGACAAACGATCTGGAACATGTGCTAAATGTTCGAGTATGTTTTGACTACTGAATTATCTTGGAGGACGTCATTTTTCATAACTCCCATCAAACAAGCGACTCTTCCTCCACTTATGCGTAGAAGATAAGAATCTTCTATGACCAACATAAGTCGTCTTCCCAATTACCCGACATGAAAGAGAGTCTTCGTTGCATGAGGGACATGCCATATATCCTTGGCCACTCCAACCAGACAAACTACTTCGAGCAGGAAAATCATTGATAGTCCATAATAGTGTTGCACGCATTTTGAATACACTATTCGTTGCAGCGTCTCTAGTTTGAACTCCTACATCCCACAACTTCTTCAATTCGTCTACCACCGGCCTCAAAAAGACATCCATGTCCATCCCAGGTGATTTCAGACCGGGAATCAATAAGGTCAACATGAATGATGACTCTTTATGCACAACCAAGGAGGCATATTGTACGTGTACAATATTACCGGCCACATGCTGTAAGATAGACTCATGTTACCAAATTGATTAAAACCATCAGCAACCAAACCCAATCGAACGTTCCTAGGTTCTTTGGAAAAATCAGGATATCTGGAATCAAATTGTTTCCAAGCACCCCTATCAACAGGATAGTGCATCACACCATCTTATTTCGACCATCCCGTACTATGGCAGGTCATATCATTTGTTGTATGCCTTGAACCAAAAAGATGCTTTAGCCTAGGAGTCAAAGTGTAACGCCCTTGTTACTCCAAGGTCGTTACTGTGAGCTTTGAACCGTGCTTAACTTGCTAATCGAGTTCTTTGGTTATAAACGTGCATCTAGATGTTGTTAATAGGCTAAGGTGGAAAAACCAATCAAAAGGAAATGATATATTTTATTTAAAACATAAAACTGTTCATGGGCCTATAAAAGCGTTTACAAGTTATTTATAATATAAAGGGTCATTACAGTGTACAATTTACAACCCGCCGATCTCAGCGGCAAAAATAAGGTTAACCCCTAGTTCCTCTGAGAAACTCCTTAGCCGTGGTGGTCAAGCAGCCGAATATGTATACATCGCCACCTAAGCTCTCCACTCATGGCTGGGTGAGCTTTTCTTTCCCTTTACCTGCACCACATAGCACCCATGAGCCAAAGCCCAGCAAGAAAACTCAATACTGCATGTATATAATATCAAATGATAATCATCCAGGACTTATAGCCCTAAACAGAGGAGTGACAGTTGTAAAAGTCAACTAATGTGGGTTTTGTACCCTTTACAAATAAGTGATCTAGTCACTAGCTTAAACAGGATAAGTGACTGATGAGCAAGTCACCAACGTAAACAAACTGAGTGACCATGGAGTCACTAATGTGGGTTCTGTACCCTTAGCCATGTGACGATATGGTCATCTGGGCCTTTTGGCCCTGGCTCTGAGTAACTAGTCATGGAACTAGGCAAGCGCTTTTAGTTTTCATCGAACTTGGGGTCGGTTCGGCACTAATGCTCATGATGAGTCATTCAATGCTGTTGTCGATTAGATCTAATATTTATCGGCTCTGTGTTCATGATGCTTATGTCGCTCCTGACTCAATGGTCAGTAACATACAACCAATGCTCAGTACCGCTGTTGAACTTGACTAGTAAGTCACAGCTTCACAGACGGATCTGACACCATTGCCTATGCTGACTAGTAAGTCAGTGCCATTCATAAGTAAGCAAGATTTTCTAAGCATTTGATATGCAATCATTGTCCAAATTTAAACACTCAACATGCCTCAATTATAACCATGCATGTCACATATTGGGTGCAGTTTTCTTACCTCTGGTTCGAGCGAGAATTAGTAAAAGAACGACCCTTGAGAACAATCAACATTTTAGTTCTTTGACGGTCACCTGGTCATAACCAATTATGGGATTCCATCAATAAAATGAATCACAAAAGGTTCCCGGACCAAAATCTAGCCTCCGGAACATCAAATCCTACTAAACTGGGCAGTACGAATGATCCCGAGGCCTAAGGTTTGAATCCCCAAGCCAAAAACCCAATTTTGGCCCAAATGCCACTAAGGGACGCGACCCTACACCACCATGTCGCGACCTACCTCCTCGAACAGAAGCGGCCACCCCTCCTTCTCCATGCCGCAGCCCAATGGCCCTGCAGCTCCTCCCTTCTTCTTTAGTAAGCTTGGGTCGCGGCGCTCTAGAACAGAGACGCGGCCCCACCTGAAACCCAGCCAAAATCTCCTATTTTTCCCCTTCGAACTCATTTCAAAACATTATTAAAACACTCCTAATATCACAAAGCAAAACCACCAACTATTACCATAACTTATCTACCATACAACCATCAAAACCTAATCCTTAAACCAATCAATACTTCACCAAATTCTCATTTCCATGATCAAAACTCCAAATCTTAAAACCAGCACAAAAACAGAGCAAGGAACCAAAAACTTGAACTAAAACCTTACCTTAAGCTTAGGTTGAATCCTCTTCAATGGCTGAACATTAGCCTAAGACCTCAAGCTTCAATCTCCAAGTTTGAATCCCCAAACTTGCTTCAAAAATTCCAAGGAAGGAGAAAAGAAATGATGATCGTGAGGTAGGTAGCCTAGGTCAAATGACCAAAATACCCTCCATGCTTAATTCATCTCTTAATAGCCCCCAAGGGAAAAACAGTCATTTCCCACCTATCTCGTTAATCATAATTAACGCCTTCCAATTCCCGTTATTCTCAAATACTAATAAAATCATATCCCATTATCCTATAATTCTTGGTAATGCTCTAATCATCAAATCACCCCGAGACTCATCCTGAGCCCCGAATTCAACCCAGTTATGACCAAACCGATAATTTGTATTCAAAGATCGTCTCATGCCGAATAGCTCGAACAAATTCACATTATAACGTGGCCTCAACAATAGTTCACCAACATGCATGAAAGTATACATATATGCCCTTAATGGGCCAAATTACCAAAATGCTCTTATAATGAAATGTGGACCCACATGCACGCATTTATCATCATATAATAATATAATTCACATAAACATGCACATAATAGTTTAATGACATAATAAATCAATTATGGCTCTCCCAGCCTACTAGTCCAACCATTAAACTGCATTAGGGATTTTGGGGCATTATACAAAGGGAAGTACCGCAACACTTTGTGGGCGACTTTTTTCCCCTTTGTGTCTTTGTCAACCCATCGACTCTCACCACATATAGGACAACTCTATTTTTGGGAATTCTCCTTCCAGAACAAACAACAGTCGTACTTGCAAGCATGAATTGATTGATAACCTAACCCTAACTTCCTCATATTTTTTCTTAGACTCATAGAATGAAGTCGGAATCTTATTCTCCTTTGGAAATGCAAATTTCATAAAGTTCAAAAATTCTTCAAAGGAATTATTTGTCCATTTATTTATAACCTTCATGTGCATCATCTTCGTCAAGAAGTTCAAGGAGGACAACCAAGTGCAACTAGGGTATAACTCATCTTCGACCTCTTGAAACAGGTCATCAAATTGATTCTCCGCACTATTGCCACCACCATCTGAAACTCCTTCATTTACGCCTTCTTTGTTAGTGTCTTGTTCACCAATAACATCATTGATGATGTCAATCATCTCATCAGTCACTGGAGCCCCGTCGTCCCTACTCGAGGCATATCAAATTCACCGTGGTAGGTCCACTTCACATATCGCTACAGAAACTCATATCTGTGTATATGAGCCACCACCAAATCCAGTTTCTAATTCAGCATATTGACACACTGAACGCATGGGCATCTGACTCTCCCGAAATGTTCACATGATTCTTGGCCATTTGTATAAATGCTTGAAGACCATTCCAAAAATCATCAGAGTTACGTCGTCTATTAGTTATCCAACTCTTGTCAATCGTTATAACTAATTCAAGTGGTAAATAAATTATCACGATGTGATAATCATAAAAAACTACCTATACTTGCTAATAATTTTGTTATCACCAAAAAACTAATTTTTTCAAGTAAATTGTGAAATCTTATGAATAAATTATTAAATTTTATGAATATATATTATCAAATTTATTAATTTATTATAAAATTAATTAAATATACAAATATTTAATTGTACATTTATGAACTTACTATTAATGATTATTATTAATTTCTACTTTTTAATTTTTAAAAATAACAATAGAGTTTTATAATTGTAAAATTATTATTTTAATTTCCACTTTATAATTTTATGAATATATACTATCAAATTTTATGAATGTATTACAAAGTTTCATTATATATACAAATATTTAATTATAAATTTATTAATTTCTTTGATAATTATCAAATTATTATTTTAATTTTCACTTTTTATTTTTTCAAAAATAACAATAAAGTTTTATAATTGTAAAATTATTTTTTAAATTTCCAATATATGATTTTTTTTTATAATTTTTTATTAGTTGCTTTAAAATTAATTAAAAAAATTAATCACACGAACTTTAAAATTATTTTGTAACGTTTAATATTTCTAAATCTACTAAAATTTCGGCAGCATAACGACTGTAATATAACCTATCCCAAAATTTAAAATCTGCATAAAAACTACAAAACCAGTCTCATAACATACATATACTAATTATAAACATCTAATTATATTAATATAACCTACCATACAATTTAAAAATACAATTCACATTCACGTTTATATAAATAAACATATTCAACTAATATCTAACATAACATTTAATTAAATTAAATTAAAATAACATATTCAACACTATATATCTAAATTAACAAATTACACAACTAACATATTAAAATTTAATTACATTAACTTATTCAATATTATCTATAATACTCAATTACACAATTAGCATATTAATCAATTACACAATTAAATTAACATATTTACCACTGTCTAAAATATACAAATCTAAAATGAAAAAAAAAAATTCAACACTATATAAATAAACCAATCCCACACTTAAAAATATAATTTAAGCATTAATCAAACACAAAAAAAATTAAAAATAATAACAATACCCAAGGCTTGGGGGCTATCCAAAGGCGTCTATGGCTAAGGATGATGCTCCACTACTCCAATCTAAAAAGAAAATAAAAAAAAACAATTCAAAAAAAAATATTTCAAAAACACATTTCTACCAAATACTAAATACATAAATATATTAACAAAAAATACATTTTAAAGACTAAAATAGATAGAAATTGGGTTTAGATTACCTAACCTTGGAAGAAATGGGCAAGAATTGGACTAGGGCGCATTGGATCAGCGAGGGGCGGTGAATGGGCGGCGATCCATCTCTGGTTTTGCAGAGTCGTTGTAGGATAGTGAATAGTGCACGAATCCCCTCATGTGTTACGCATCTACCCTACAACGACGACATGTGTCGTTATAGGCAGTGAAAATTTGACTTAAATTTTTTGGCAGTTCACTTTCCCACGTTTGTTTTGGTCCTATAGCAACGACATGTCATCACTATAGAGTACAAAATAACTGGTCAGTGGATTAAATTGGACTCTTTTGCGATAACATGTCGTCGCTATTGGGAGAGAAAAATAGGCAACCAACTCTTGACGGTTAAGTTCCCTCCCTAACCTACAGCGACGACATGTCGTCGCTCAAAAATAACATATTTCCCTCCTTTTTTTCACGATGACAAGTCGTCGCTATATGGGGGTGCAAATAGGCAACCAACTCTAGGAGGTTGAGTTCCCTAAGCATCCTACAGCGACGACAGGTCATCGCTCTAGACAAACATATTTCCCTCTCTTTTTTTTTATGAAAACCCTATCGTCGCCGTAGAGTTAGTCCCAGCCTCATGTTCCCTCCAAATTCCTAGTACCCTACAGCGACGACGCGTATCAGGAATTTGGATGGCCTGGTCGATAGTTGTTTACGACCCTACAGCGACGACAGCTGCAGCTTATTTTTTTTAATAAATTAAGAAATTATAATTTTTCGTAGATTTTGCCTACATACAGTGATGACTTTGGAGTCATCGCAATAGATGTCGTCACTGTAGAGTCTTTTTCTTATAGTGAGATTATGTCTATTGTACGTCCTGATTTTCCAATGGGCTATTAGCGAGCTGAGATATGGCCTAATTACATCAGCCACGTGGATACCCCATGACTGGAGTTGTCATCGTCAGGTCCTACCTCTTTAGCTCGAGGTAACCAAAGGTTCATCAAGATTACTCAAGGGCCGAGTCAGGACTATGAAGGCCGCAGGTCGAGAAGGCATCCAGCTCGGGGTACGAACTAGAGTTGGAAGCTATGACCTTTTATAAAGTCAACCACGCAATGCAAACGTGCATATATCAGGCATCACGTGTCTGATATATCCCTGAATTCTCGGACACGCAGCATGAACGTGCGTATTCAGGCACCCACGACTGGGTTAGGCCGTGCGGCCCATTATCCCCCTTACCTGTTGATTAGACCACACTTCATTTGTCAGGATTTAGGAATTAATCATGAATGTCACAGAAGTGACATGATGGGTAAGAAGGTCACGGGATGACCCCCCCTTTACCAACTTCTAGGTGCCCTCTCCTATAAATATGGAGACCCTGAGAGTTGTAAGGGGTTGGATTGGATTATGTAACAAAGTATCCTGTAAAGAATACCAGAAATATAGCCATAATACTGGCTGGTGGAGTAGAAGGATTTTAACCTTTGAACCACCTAAAAACGTAGTCGTGTCATCAGTCCATTAAAAGATCATTTATCTATTTCGGTTCATGATTAAGCACTAATCTCTTTCTCTTATTTTCTTAATTACATGTTGGCGAAGAACCGCGTCAACAGATTGGTGCTTTCATTGAGAGCTAGTTAGATTGGTGCTATCGCAAACATCCAACTATGGTGGCCACTCGATCAAGACACGGTAACGAGGCGGAACAACATGATGGGCAGGAGGCTCATCATGCCGCCATCTCCGGTGAGCAAAATCCTGAAGTCCAGCAGCGGCCGGGCAAGCAGCCGAAAGGCCAGGATGACACTGGAAGTTCGGCACCCCAGTCACCTAATCCGAACCCTGATTTTTACACGGTGGTAGAGATGGAGAACGCTTAGTTGAGGAGCCAACTGGCGAAAGCTAGTCAGCAGATTAAGGAGGTGTTGGCCCAGCTACCCCCTCTTACAACCGACGATAACGTCGGCAAGAAGCAACGCGAGACTCATAAGTCCCGCCGAGGTAATCGGTCCAGGCCTAGTCGCTCGGTCAGGCCTCCGACGTCCAAATCTACTCCCTCATCACACCGCCGATAAGCAAACTTCGAAGAAATACCCAGAGCCGAGCAACAGTATAGCCGCTTGGTCCGAACTTCAACTCCTAGCTCACTACCAGCCTCGAGCACGCCCAGGAGGGCTCGAGGAAATTCTAGAAGGAGATCCGGGGAGGGCTCACAGCACCAGCTCGTCCTCGCCAGCCGTCCTGCACCTCGTCCAGATCGCCAGGCACGGAGCCCGCAGGTTGACAGGGCCGAAAGGCCCCCACCTAACTTGATCCGCCCTAACGGAACCAGGATTGCATCCCTGGCCAGACATCCTCCGTCACCAATAAGATATCCCTCTCCTCCTCAGCCTATCTGAGATATTCTAGCTTATGGAAGCATCAGGAGAAACCCGCCATCCGCAGGACCTTCCCGTTGTAGCAGAGCGCCCAGAGGGAGCCCGGATCCTCACCCCCAGAGGTGGACTCCGAGCTTCTCTAGCAGGAGCTACTGGACCGGCAGTCGCCGGAGTGACC
Organism: Humulus lupulus; assembly: GCF_963169125.1. Lineage (NCBI taxonomy): Eukaryota > Viridiplantae > Streptophyta > Magnoliopsida > Rosales > Cannabaceae > Humulus > Humulus lupulus. The sequence goes on from NC_084800.1 coordinate 74,477,361, forward strand.
TTTCTGGCGGAGACCTGCGTCAACGCTTAAGCTCGGCGCAAAGTCCTCAAGCCACCCCAAAGGGGACCTACGAGATCGCCTTAACTCTCATAGGGCGGACCCGGTAGGAGGTGGCAACCATTCTCACTCAGGGGGAGACCTGTTCGAGGTACGTAACTGTAGCACCCACATTATTTTGATATATATAGCCAATAATCACATGATTGCATTGCATTACATATCATACAATATGTATAATTTGAGCATATGCATATTCTTATAAGTGTTTTCATGTATAAGTATAAAAGTTGTGTATGTGATGTCTATATGTATGCTCAATATTATTAACCTTGTGGCATTTGAGTTGTCTTTTATGGGTGTTTGATGTGCTCAAGATATAAGAAAGTATGAAAAATATGGACAAGGCATGGAATTAAGTGTTGAAAGTGAGATATAGAAGGCAAAATATGTTAAGTAGTGGAAAATAGTACAATGTCGATTACTAGTATTTCGGTGTAAAATTGAGTATTTATGGATTTACCAAATGTAATCGAGGTATGATTAAGGTCTCATTGATGATGTAAAAATGGTTTTAGAACCATTAGATCAATTCTTGATGGGAGGTATACATAATCAGTGGTATTGATGCAAAGTCAAAACGAGCTTAGCATAAGTGCGCTACGCTCGATCGGGTAAGCATAACTATTGGGTATGAAGTCATATGGACCTAAGGTTTGGTATGAGTGTTTTACACATAAGGATAATAGGCCTAGCAGATGATTAAGTCGAAATTATTGAAGTGATAAGGTTTTCATAAGTCAAAAGGTGAAATGATGAGATGAAAGGTGTCAACTTTTGACAATAAGGCTAAATCATTGAAAATAAGGAATTTTCATCAAACCTTATCACTTTGCACGACCATTATTCTGAAAAACAGAGAGAAAAGAAAACCAAAAACCATTTCTTGGCTGGTTTGAAGAAATTCTAAGGAGATCCAAGTGAAATCAAAGCCAAAGAAGTAGATTAAGCTTAGTTCTAGCCTTTTTATGGTAAGTTCTTGTACTTGGAAGTTAAACTATGTTTTTGAATTTTTCTGAAAGCTTATATATGGTGTTTTATCCTTTTTAAGATATTTCTTGGGGTTTCCAAGTGGTTTGAGGTTTAGAAAAGCTTGAAGAGATTGTTTTCGCCGAAAAGTTGCTCGGTAAGTGAAATTTTGTGTTTTATGAGGTTTTTGGGGTTCTTGGAGTACAAGATGATTTTTGGTTATTTGATTGAGTTTATAAGAGAGTATATATGTTTATAAAGGTTTTAATAGATGTGGAGACTCATTTAATTTGGATGATGATCTAGGAGATAAGAATTTTATCAAAATCGGTATATGATAACTTTATGATGAATCATGTTGGTATTTGGGATATATGGTTATGGCAGGTTAATTGATGTTGATTATTGGTGGATTTTGATATTTGAGGATAGCTAAAATTAAGGGGAAACTCTGTCAAAATTTCCCCAAATGTCTAAGATAAATCTAATGCTCGATCTAGGTGGTTTAAGGCGTTTTAGGCATGTTTTGGGTATGAAAGTTGATATGATGTTTTATGGGTATTTTTAAATGATATTTCAATGTCTTACTGCCTTCATTGTGATGAGAAATCCATGCCATTGTCAGGATAAGCATATCAACACCGAAGACATCACTTGTTACACGGTGAAATATATTGTGGACAAAAGGTAAGTAAAGTACTCAACTGCAACACAAGAATTATGTGTTATGTGAAAGTATGCATTATATGAATATTTTGTGAGTAAGTGGTATTAACATACAGTGACACTTCATCATAAATTTGTATGCATGGCATAATAGTGATATGGTAAATTATTATATGATATAAGACCATGCATGATATTATGATGATTAATTATATGATGCCTTTGCAAGTTTTGTGCAACATAAAAGAAAGTTGTAATAAGAAGTTTAAGTTCAGTGCCACTGTTTTGAAAAGGCAAATGAAAGTGTTAATAAGTGTAAACGGAGGCCTATAGTAGGCTTATAGTGGCTGCCCAATAATTTGGGCTAGGTTTAGTGAACCAATTATATTGTTTGCCATATTTCCGTTTTTATTTCTCCTCCATATGAGTTATTGTTAGATGTATTGACACCACAGTGTGTGGCCGCCTTAACTCTTGAGCCTGACGGGGCAACGATGGAATAAGGTTTTTAATGTGCCCTACTGTGGTGAAGGCTAGCCGGAGGAGAACCCATGGGATTTTGTATTATATGTGTAACAAGCCCTGCAGGCATTGACCAATTCAAACAGTGTGCACAATATTAAGGGGCCCAAAATTTAAAAAGAAGTTGTATATGTCCATTGATATTGGGTAATCATTAGCATTGCATGCATTACTTTGCTTACTGAGCTTTAGGCTCACAGTTGTCTTGTGTTGCAGGTAGAGAAAGAAATATGTGAATGATATGAGGAGAACTGAAGCATGGTCCTGACCCTGATTTGTACATATGAACACATCGACCTTTTTGTGGGTTATTTCAGTTATCAGTGAGATGTTTGTAATAAAGTATGAAGTTATGTTTTGAAAATAAATTGGGTTATTTAATACTTATGTATAATATGTTTGAGACACACTTTATGTTTAATGTGAATAATGTGAAATAAGTTTTCAAGTTTTAAAAAAAAAAAAAAAAAAAAATGTCCAGACTTCCGCAGAAATAAATTATGATATAGTTTTAAAACGTAACACCTCAAATATGGTTTTTAACTAAAATAAGTGAGGGTGTTACAAGTTGGTATCAGAGCGCCATGGTTAAAATGTTCTTGTAGACCGTTCATATGTACACATTGAGGAAAGGATAATGCTCAGTTCATCTGTAAGTTTTATGTGTGCATTTATTATGTGCTGGTTGCATGCATCATGTGCTTTATTGGCTAAATGACATAAGTTATGGACATTTTGTCTTAAAAGATATATAATAACACAGATGGATCATGAACATGGTATGGGGGCTACTGAAGGCTCTTGCAGCAATAAATATGAACAAGAAATGGCTCAACTTCGAGCGGTGGTGAATAGACAGGCTGAACAAATTGAGAAGTTGTTAGCAGAACAACGACAAAGGCAAGCACTAACACCACCTACTGAAACTCCAACACCTCCACAAGCTCCACCTGCAGTGCACCCCATGGAACCATTATATGAACGGTTCCGAAAACAACGCCCACCAGTATTTGAAGGTAGCACTGACCCACTTGACGCACAAGACTGGAAGAGTTCTTTAGAAGACATCTTTGAGTTCATGCAACTAAGTGACAGGGAAAAAGTTTCTTGTGCTGCACATACACTTAAAAAGGATGTTAAGATCTGGTGGGAAGTGGTTAAGCAGACTAGAGAAGTGAATCAGATGACTTGGGCAGAATTTGAACTGGTCTTCAATGAGAAGTTTTATAATGAAGCTGTGTTGACTGCCAAAGTAAGTGAGTTCACTAGATTGCAACAGGGGAATCTATCAGTGGCTGAGTACGCCAGGACATTTGACCGGTTAGCCAAGTTTGCACCAGACTTGGTTAACACTGAAACTAGTAGAGTGAATCGCTTCCTGGAGGGTCTACAACCAGAATTGGCTAGAGATGTAGATATGGGACGTACAGGGCCTCTTTCTTATGCTCAGGCTGTGGAGAAAGCTTTGAGAGCTGAACACAGAGAAGAAAAAATAACAAAAGCTAAAGCTGTTACTAGCATGCCTCGTAGAGACACTCCATTCAACAAAGAACAAAGCCGCTTTCACAATGACAACAAAAGAGGGGCCCAGAATTTCCAATTTAGACAAGGACAGAATAAGAAATTTAAAGGAGGTCAGCAAAACAGGCAACCTGGATTCCAACAAATGCCACGATGTCAAACTTGTGGAAAGAATCATTTCGGGGAGTGCGGGCTTCTAACTAAGAGCTGCTTCAAATGTGGCAAGGGGGATCATTTTATCAAAGATTGTCCATTGATGAAGAACCAACAAATAAAGGATGAACCTCAGAGGACAAATGCTAGGGTGTTCACGATTACTCAGGCTGATGCTGATACCAACAACTCTGTTGTGTCAGGTGATATTTTTGCATCTGGTATTCTCACTCATGCATTAATAGATTCAGGTGCCACGCATTCATTTGCATCATTGACATATGTAAAAAGGTTGGGTAGATCGTGTGAAAAATTGTCAGAAGTTTTTAGTACAATGTTACCATCTGGAGAGATTCTGTATTCTACTCATTGGTTGAGGGGGGTTCCTATTTGCATTGATGGTAGGGAATTATATGCTGATCTAATAATGTTAGAGATGGCCGATTATGAGGTGATTTTGGGTATGGATTGGCTTTCAAAGTATAATGCCACTATTGATTGTAGAAGGAAAACAGTGATATTTAAGCCTTCAGAGGAAGATGAGTTTATGTTTACTGGAGCGACATCAAAAAGTTGCATTCCATTAATTTCTGCTATGAAGGCCAGGCGACTGTTGGAAAGTGGATGTGTGGGTTATCTCGCCAGTGTGGTTGACACGTATAAGGAACAAAAGTTAAAACCGGAAGATGTACCGGTAGTTAGAGATTTCTTAGAAGTATTTCTAGAAGATTTACCGGGATTGCCTCCAGACAGAGAAATTGAATTTGTGATTGAGCTACTTCCTGGTACAGCCCCTGTGTCCAAAGCACCTTATAGAATGGCACCAGCAGAACTAAAGGAATTAAAGATACAGTTGCAAGAACTCCTGGATAAAAAGTTTATCAGGCCTAGTTTTTCACCATGGGGAGCTCCGGTGCTATTTGTGAAGAAAAAGGATGGGACGATGCGAATGTGTATTGATTATAGAGAATTGAACAAGTTGACAATCAAGAATAAGTATCCACTTCCTAGAATTGATGATCTTTTTGATCAATTACAAGGAAGAGGAGTGTTTTCAAAGATTGATTTGAGATCTGGGTATCATCAATTAAAGATTAGAGAAGAGGATGTACCAAAGACCGCATTTCGAACTCGGTATGGCCATTATGAGTTCCTTGTGATGCCATTTGGATTAACTAATGCTCCAGCCGCATTCATGGACTTGATGAACAGGGTGTTTAAGGACTACCTTGATAAGTTTGTAATAGTGTTTATTGATGATATCTTGGTGTATTCTCGATCCCAAGAAGAACATGAGGAACATTTGAGGTTGACGTTGGAGAAATTAAAAGAAAAACAACTCTATGCCAAATTTAAGAAATGTGAATTTTGGCTAGAGAAGGTGGCATTTTTGGGCCATATAGTCTCAAAAGATGGTATTGCGGTGGATCCATCAAAGATTGAAGCTGTTAGTAAGTGGAATAGACCAACAAATGTTTCAGAAGTAAGGAGTTTTCTGGGATTAGCAGGCTATTACCGAAGATTTGTTGAAGGATTTTCCAAGATAGCAATGCCATTGACACAACTCACGAGGAAGAATCATAAGTTTGAATGGACTGAAGCTTGTGAGAAAAGTTTTCAAGATTTGAAGCAAAGATTGGTTTCTGCTCCAGTACTTACTATTCCATCTGGATCAGGAGGACTTGTGATTTATAGTGACGCTTCAAAGCAAGGTTTAGGGTGTGTGTTGATGCAGAATGGCAAAGTCATAGCTTATGCTTCTAGACAATTGAAGGACTATGAACAGAAGTATCCAACACATGATCTGGAGTTGGCAGCAGTTGTTTTTGCACTAAAGATTTGGAGACATTATCTGTATGGTGAGAAGTGCGAAATATATACCGATCATAAAAGTCTCAAGTATTTCTTCACTCAGAAGGAATTAAATATGAGACAAAGGAGATGGTTGGAGCTAGTGAAGGATTATGACTGTCAAATACTTTATCATCCTGGAAAAGCAAATGTAGTTGCAGACGCACTGAGTAGAAAGTCTCATGGTAATGTGTCATTTTTGAGGAAACTGACAAGACCACTTCAGGAGGACATGTGCAGAGCGGAGATTGAGGTGATCACAGGAAGATTATCAGTGATGACTATTCAGTCTACCTTGTTAGAGAGAATCAAACAAGGTCAATGTGAGGATCCTTACTTGGTGGAACAAAAAGGTGAATTGGAAAGTGGGAAGGTCAATGAGTTTAGTGTGTCATGTAATGGGATGCTAAAGTTCAAGGAAAGAGTTTGTGTCCCTAATAATGAGGAGTTGAAGAGAGAAATCCTTACCGAAGCTCACAATACCTTGTATTCAGTACATCCGGGGACGACCAAGATGTTTAATGACTTGAAAAGACACTACTGGTGGCCCAACATGAGAAAGGATGTGGTCGAGTTTGTAGCCAAGTGTTTAACCTGTCAACAAGTGAAAGCTGAACATCAGAAACCTGCTGGTTTACTACAACCAATACGGATACCAGAGTGGAAATGGGAAGAGATTACTATGGATTTTGTAGTTGGATTGCCAAAGACTTCTAAACAACATGATGCTATCTGGGTTATAGTAGACCGATATACCAAATCAGCACACTTTCTTCCGGTACGCATGACTTATACTATGGATCAGTGGGCTGAATTATATGTTCAAGAGGTTGTTAGACTTCATGGAGTGCCAGTATCTATAATTTCAGACCGGGATGCTCGATTTACTTCATTGTTTTGGGAAAGTTTGCAGAGAGCATTGGGCACAAAATTGAAGTTTACTACGGCATATCACCCCCAATCTGAAAGGACCATTCAAACTCTTGAAGATATGCTTCGAGCTTGTGTCCTAGATTTTCAAGGATCATGGGAGAAGTATTTGTGTCTGATAGAGTTTTCTTATAACAATAGCTTTCATGCAACGATTGGTGTAGCACCGTATGAAATGTTATATGGCAGAAAATGCAGATCACCAATTCATTGGGATGAAATGGGAGAAAGAAAGTATCTTGGTCCAGATCTGGTCAGAAGGACAACTGAAGCAGTAGAGAAGATAAGAAAAAGAATGTTAACGGCTCAAAGTAGGCAAAAGAGTTACGCTGATCGAAAGCGAAGAGATGTGGAGTTCAACATTGGGGACAAGGTATTTCTGAAAATTGCCCCTATGAAAGGAGCAATGAGGTTTGGAAAGAAAGGGAAGTTAAGCCCAAGATTTATTGGACCTTTTGAAGTATTGGAAAAGGTGGGAAAGGTAGCCTATAGACTGGCATTACCGCCATCACTGTCAAATGTCCACGATGTTTTTCATGTCTCATTATTGAGAAAATACGTGCCAGATCCTTCACATGTGCTAAACTACGAGCCAATAGAAGTTGAACAAGACCTAACATATGAAGAAAAACCAGTGAAAATTCTTGACAGAAAAGAGAAAGAGTTGAGAAATAAGAAGATTTCACTGGTTAAGGTCTTGTGGAGAAGTTCAAACATTGAGGAAATGACATGGGAACGGAAAGATGAAATGAGATCTAAATACCCAGAGCTATTTGGGTAAGAGAAATTTCGAGGACGAAATTTTTATAAGGTGTAGAGGATTGTAGCACCCACATTATTTTGATATATATAGCCAATAATCACATGATTGCATTGCATTACATATCATACAATATGTATAATTTGAGCATATGCATATTCTTATAAGTGTTTTCATGTATAAGTATAAAAGTTGTGTATGTGATGTCTATATGTATGCTCAATATTATTAACCTTGTGGCATTTGAGTTGTCTTTTATGGGTGTTTGATGTGCTCAAGATATAAGAAAGTATGAAAAATATGGACAAGGCATGGAATTAAGTGTTGAAAGTGAGATATAGAAGGCAAAATATGTTAAGTAGTGGAAAATAGTACAATGTCGATTACTAGTATTTCGGTGTAAAATTGAGTATTTATGGATTTACCAAATGTAATCGAGGTATGATTAAGGTCTCATTGATGATGTAAAAATGGTTTTAGAACCATTAGATCAATTCTTGATGGGAGGTATACATAATCAGTGGTATTGATGCAAAGTCAAAACGAGCTTAGCATAAGTGCGCTACGCTCGATCGGGTAAGCATAACTATTGGGTATGAAGTCATATGGACCTAAGGTTTGGTATGAGTGTTTTACACATAAGGATAATAGGCCTAGCAGATGATTAAGTCGAAATTATTGAAGTGATAAGGTTTTCATAAGTCAAAAGGTGAAATGATGAGATGAAAGGTGTCAACTTTTGACAATAAGGCTAAATCATTGAAAATAAGGAATTTTCATCAAACCTTATCACTTTGCACGACCATTATTCTGAAAAACAGAGAGAAAAGAAAACCAAAAACCATTTCTTGGCTGGTTTGAAGAAATTCTAAGGAGATCCAAGTGAAATCAAAGCCAAAGAAGTAGATTAAGCTTAGTTCTAGCCTTTTTATGGTAAGTTCTTGTACTTGGAAGTTAAACTATGTTTTTGAATTTTTCTGAAAGCTTATATATGGTGTTTTATCCTTTTTAAGATATTTCTTGGGGTTTCCAAGTGGTTTGAGGTTTAGAAAAGCTTGAAGAGATTGTTTTCGCCGAAAAGTTGCTCGGTAAGTGAAATTTTGTGTTTTATGAGGTTTTTGGGGTTCTTGGAGTACAAGATGATTTTTGGTTATTTGATTGAGTTTATAAGAGAGTATATATGTTTATAAAGGTTTTAATAGATGTGGAGACTCATTTAATTTGGATGATGATCTAGGAGATAAGAATTTTATCAAAATCGGTATATGATAACTTTATGATGAATCATGTTGGTATTTGGGATATATGGTTATGGCAGGTTAATTGATGTTGATTATTGGTGGATTTTGATATTTGAGGATAGCTAAAATTAAGGGGAAACTCTGTCAAAATTTCCCCAAATGTCTAAGATAAATCTAATGCTCGATCTAGGTGGTTTAAGGCGTTTTAGGCATGTTTTGGGTATGAAAGTTGATATGATGTTTTATGGGTATTTTTAAATGATATTTCAATGTCTTACTGCCTTCATTGTGATGAGAAATCCATGCCATTGTCAGGATAAGCATATCAACACCGAAGACATCACTTGTTACACGGTGAAATATATTGTGGACAAAAGGTAAGTAAAGTACTCAACTGCAACACAAGAATTATGTGTTATGTGAAAGTATGCATTATATGAATATTTTGTGAGTAAGTGGTATTAACATACAGTGACACTTCATCATAAATTTGTATGCATGGCATAATAGTGATATGGTAAATTATTATATGATATAAGACCATGCATGATATTATGATGATTAATTATATGATGCCTTTGCAAGTTTTGTGCAACATAAAAGAAAGTTGTAATAAGAAGTTTAAGTTCAGTGCCACTGTTTTGAAAAGGCAAATGAAAGTGTTAATAAGTGTAAACGGAGGCCTATAGTAGGCTTATAGTGGCTGCCCAATAATTTGGGCTAGGTTTAGTGAACCAATTATATTGTTTGCCATATTTCCGTTTTTATTTCTCCTCCATATGAGTTATTGTTAGATGTATTGACACCACAGTGTGTGGCCGCCTTAACTCTTGAGCCTGACGGGGCAACGATGGAATAAGGTTTTTAATGTGCCCTACTGTGGTGAAGGCTAGCCGGAGGAGAACCCATGGGATTTTGTATTATATGTGTAACAAGCCCTGCAGGCATTGACCAATTCAAACAGTGTGCACAATATTAAGGGGCCCAAAATTTAAAAAGAAGTTGTATATGTCCATTGATATTGGGTAATCATTAGCATTGCATGCATTACTTTGCTTACTGAGCTTTAGGCTCACAGTTGTCTTGTGTTGCAGGTAGAGAAAGAAATATGTGAATGATATGAGGAGAACTGAAGCATGGTCCTGACCCTGATTTGTACATATGAACACATCGACCTTTTTGTGGGTTATTTCAGTTATCAGTGAGATGTTTGTAATAAAGTATGAAGTTATGTTTTGAAAATAAATTGGGTTATTTAATACTTATGTATAATATGTTTGAGACACACTTTATGTTTAATGTGAATAATGTGAAATAAGTTTTCAAGTTTTAAAAAAAAAAAAAAAAAAAAATGTCCAGACTTCCGCAGAAATAAATTATGATATAGTTTTAAAACGTAACACCTCAAATATGGTTTTTAACTAAAATAAGTGAGGGTGTTACAAGTTGGTAATGAGGAAGCTCCTGTCGGAGAAAGAGAAAGACGAATATGATTCGGGGGACGAGCTTGAGCTCTTCGCCCCCAGCATAGCAGCAACGGCATACCCGCCCGGTTTCCGTATGCCGCACCTGTCCAAATTCAACGGAGACGGAGATCCGTCGGATCATCTGGGGATGTTCAATACCCTGATGATGGCCCACAACATTGGCCCTGACCTGAGGTGTCTGATATTTCCCTCCACACTAACTGGGCCAACCAGACAATGGTTCAAACAAAGCAAGAAACAATCAATCAGCTCCTGAAAAACTTTCTCTGCTGATTTCAAAAGGGCATTCCGAGCCTCCCAGGCTGCCCGCGTCAAGGCCGACTCCCTGGCTAACGTGAGGCAACAACCCGACGAGCCTTTGAAGGCTTACCTGAGCAGGTTTGTGAACGTCGCTACTCGGGCCAGAGATGCAGATGACAGCTCCAAGCTCATAGCTTTGAGAACTGGAATCCTCGCGGAGGGGGACTCTAGAATGAAATACAAAGGAAGGGAGTCAGCTCAATAAACGAATTCCTAAATAGGGCCCAAGGATGGATCAACTTGGAGGAAGCACAAGCCTCAGCTACAGGAACCAGCCATGTCCCTGATCAGCTCACTGGAGTGGGAACGGAGGTCGTGACAGCGACCCAGAACGTTACACAGAATAACCAGTTCGGTGGAGGCAAAAGAAAGGGGAACGGCGAGGGCAACCAGCACGGCCCAAAGAAGAATAAGTCCGCAGAAAAATTTAAGCCAGTCTACGCAACTTATACAGAGCTCACCCACTCTTGGGAGAACATCTTCCTAGCGAACTATGCTCGCCTCCCCTGGAAAAAGCCGGAGCCGTTAAAGCACCAGAAGGGGAAGAGAGACACCTCCAAGTTTTTTCGTTTCCACAACGACGTTGGACACAATACTGATGATTGTAGGCATTTGAAAGATGAGATCGAAACTCTCATCAGAGCCGGCCCCTTGGCTCAGTACGTGCGGAACAGGGTTCCAACAAGCCGACCTGCTCCGGAAGTCCAGGTCAGTCAGCTCGGGTCTCGGGTCGATCAAGACGTCCCTCCTCCAGTGATAGGAGGAGAGATATACACAATCTCGAGAGGTCCGCATTTGGCTGCTACGAGCAGGGGTGCCCAAAAGAGGTACGTAAACGAACTCAAGGCGCATAATGGAGTAGAGTTCGTCCCGGAGCAGCATCTGCCAAAGCAGCAGCGATTGGAGAGGCAACCAATCATCTTTACTGAAAAAGATGTTGGCCACGTTCAGTTCCCTCATAACGACCCTCTGGTCGTAGCAGTGCAGCTCGTTAATCGGAGGGTTAGGAGAGTGCTAATCGATAATGGGAGCTCGGTAAACCTGCTATTCCGGTCCACGCTAGAGAAGATGGGTTTGACTGTCGCCAAGCTGAAGGCGACCTCCATGATGCTATATGGTTTTTCGGGAGAAGGATCAGCGGCTATAGGGACGATCGAGCTGGTGATCACCTTAGGAGAAGGACCTCGGACAGTCTCGAAACTCCTTGAGTTTGTGGTTATCAACTGCCCCGCCCTATACAATGCTATTTTGGGCCGACCCACACTTATAGCCTTTGAAGCCATCACCTCCGTTCGCCACCTCGCGCTGAAATTCCCTTCTTCCACGGGAATATGCATGGTGCGTGGTGATCATCTCGCTGCCAGGGAATGCTACAGCATTTCCATGAAGGAAAAATCGAAACCTGGGCAGTTAGCGATGGTCATCCAAGGTGGAGGAGAGGAATCTCAGGAACCTTTGACTAATCCTGAGATTGAAAAACCTCAGGGCACCGAGGGGGAAAGTATCATCCTAAGTGAGGATATTGACCCCCGAATAGGCGAGGACAAGTCCGAGCTCCAAGCTACTGAAGAGCTCAAGGAAGTGAACATCGATCCACAAAATCCTTCACGGATGGTCAGGCTCGAGAAAAACCTCTGTGGCAAGAGGAAAGCGGAGCTGATCGAGTTTTTGCAGGATAACCTGGATGTGTTTGCATGGTCACACGAGGACGTGGTGGGAATCAGTCCAAATGTCATCATGCACACTCTTCATTTGGATAAGAGCGTTCCTGCAAAGTCCCAGAAGCAGAGGTGCCTGGGAACAACCCGGGCTGAGGTTTTAGAAGAAGAGGTAGCACGGCTCAAGAAATGCAGCTTTATCCGTGAAGCCAAGTTTCCGGTTTAGGTCGCCAACCCCGTGCTGGTCCCGAAGCCCAACGGGAAATGGCGGACCTGCATCGACTTCTTCGACCTAAATAAAGCCTGCCCCAAAGATTGTTTCCCCTTGCCAAGGATCGATCAGTTAGTGGATGCCACGGCGGGGCACGAGCTCATGTCCTTTATGGACGCGTAAAGACGTCCAAGGCCTGACAGGAAGGGTAGCAGCCCTAAATCGGTTTATTTCAAAATCCACCGAAAAGTGCCTGCCATTCTACAACCTGCTCCGAGGAAACAAGAAATTCGAATGGACAGAGGAGTGCGAAAGAGCTTTCCTCGACCTGAAGGCACATCTGGCCGAGCCGCCCGTATTGTCCAAACCAAAGGCAGGAGAGCCCCTTTTCCTCTACCTAGTTGTCACAGAGGATGCAGCTAGTGCCGTATTGGTCCGAGAAGAAGACCAGGTTCAGAAACCTGTCTACTACATCAACAAGAGACTTCTCAGGGCTAAGTCCCGATACCCGTTGATGGAAAAATTGGCGTTCTGTCTTATCATGGCCTCCCGAAAGCTCAGGTCGTATTTCCAATCCCACTCAATACACGTCATGACCGATCAGCCTTTAAGGCAGGTTTTGCAAAAACCTGAAGCATCGGGACGCCTGTTAAAGTGGGCTATCGAACTCAGTCAGTCCGAGATTTTGTACACCCCATGAACTGCTATAAAAAGTCAGGCCCTGGCCGATTTTGTGGCAAAGTGCACAGGATTCAGGGAGGATCTTGGGGAAGACTCACCCCAGATCACCTCGTCCCAGACGTCTTGGAAGATCTTCATGGACGGCTCATCCAATGAGAACGGGTCAGGGGCTGGGATCATTTTGATATCCCCAGAGGGACATAGATTCCACTCGGCGCTGAGGTTCGAATTCAAGGCCTCCAACAACGAGGCCGAATACGAAGCTTTGCTGGCCGGGCTAAGGATAGCCCAGGAGCTGAAGGCCAGCTCCGTTTAGTGCTTCAGCGATTCCCAGCTCGTGGTAAACCAGATGCTAGGTGAATATCAAGCACGAAGAGCCAATATGGCTGCTTACCTGGCCAAGGTAAAAGTTGAACTGTCCGTGTTTAGGCGAGGCTCAATCGACCAGATACCTCGAGAGCAGAACGCTAACGCAGACGCCCTTGCCAAGCTCGCTACCTCCGGGGAGACGGAGATGCTGGGGTTAGTACCGGTGGAATTCCTGGAAAAACCAAGTATAGAAGAGGTCGGGGCGGAGGTCGAGATGATTGACGCCAGACCGACCTGGATGACTCCCATCCTCGAGTACCTCACCAAAGGAAAGTTACCCGAAGGACGTAATGACGCACGGCGGGTCCTGTACCAGGCTCCAAGCTATACGATGGTAGATGGGGTGTTGTACCGACGTGGGCATTCCCTACCTCTCCTACGATGTGTTCTACCAGGCAAAGCAAAGGCCATCCTGCAGGAAGTGCACGAAGGTTTTTGCGGGGATCACACTGGGGGGCAAAGCTTGGCCCTAAAAGTCTTAAGGCAAGGGTATTACTAGCCCACTCTGTCAAAGGACTCGATCTCATACGTCCAGAAATGTGACAAGTGCCAGCGATTTGCCACGATTTTCTGAGCTCCCCCAGTCAAGCTAAAGATGATCTCCTCCACGTGGCCATTTGCAGTCTAGGGAATCGACTTGGTTAGCGCCCTCCCTACTGGAAAGGGCGGGGTCCGCTACGCTGTGGTGGCCATCGACTACTTCACGAAGTGGGCTGAGGCAGAACCTTTGGCAACAATAACTTCCAAGAAAGTTCTTGACTTCGTGGTAAAGAACATTATCTGTCGGTTTGGGCTACCGAAGAAAATCGTATCCGACAATGGGACTCAGTTCGACAGCGACCTCTTCACCGAATTTTGTGAAAGGAACGAAATCGTGAAAAGTTTCTCCTCCGTGGCCTATCCTCAGGCGAACAGCCAGGTCGAAGCTGTCAATAAGATGCTAAAGGTGAGCCTTAAGAAAAGACTAGATGAAGGCAAGGGGGTCTCGCCAGAACAGCTCCCCCAGGTTCGGTGGGCTTACCGGACCTAGCATCGGACTCCTACGGGTCATACTCCTTTCTCTCTGACTTTTGGGAGTGAGGCGGTCCTCCCTGTCGAGATTAAGGTATCTTCGCATCGAGTCCAGGCATATGACCAGGACCACAACCACGAACTACTTTGCGCCTCCCTCGACCTGATTGATGAAAGATGAGAAGATTCGCAGTTTCAGCTCGCGCCTTACCAGCAAAAAATCACTCGTTATTTCAACTCAAAGGTCAAATAGCGCGCCTTTAGCATTGGCGACTTGGTCCTCAGGAGGGTCTTCTTGGCCGGTAAGGATCCCAAAGATGGAGTATTGAGACCGAACTGGGAAGGGCCATATCAAATCACTGAGGTCATTAAGGAAAAAACTTATAAAATAGCTCGGCTCAATGGAGGGGCAGTCCCACGAACTTGGAACGCCATTCATTTGATGAAATATTATCAGTAGCACCCTTGTAAGGCTTAAAGGCCAATTTTTGTTAAGCAATGAGAATTAAATCTTTGTTTATTATTGTGTATATTTGTGGGTGTAATCTTAAGTAACCACGAAAGATCCTTTCCTAGTTACTTGGGGGGCATATGGTGCCTGGATATAACTAGGTTGCCTTAAAGGCTTAGAAGTTGATTCAAATTGATTGATCGTTGTTTTTCTTAAAAAACACGAGATATTGATAAAGGATTAACGCGAACTAAGTCATATCCTGGATATAACCAGGTCGGCACAAAACTTAGAAGTTAATTCAAATTGATTGATCGTTGTTTTTCTTAAAAAACACGAGATATTGATAAAAATTAACACGAACTAAGTTTTCAAACTAACGTCCTGGACATAACCAGGTCATAAAACTTAGAAGTTAATTCAAATTGATTGATCGTTGTTTTTCTTAAAAAGCACGAGATATTGATAAAAATTAACGCGAACTAAGTTTTCAAACTAACGTCCTGGACATAACCAGGTCATATAGCTTAGAAGTTAATTCAAATTGATTAATCGGTGTTTTTCTTAAAAAGCACAAAATATTAGTCAAAAATTAACACGAACTAAGTTTTTCAAAGCAATGACCAAAATGCATAGAGTCAAAAGGAAATAAACCAATTAAATGCAAAAATTGATAAAACCAATTGTCTCGAGGTGGAAAAAACTCATACAAAAGTTACAAAATAATAATAATAATAATAATGTGGGTGCGAAAAAGAAAGGCCCTAGGCTCCACCGGGCTGCTCTGTTGAGGTCGTCGTCTCGCCCTTCTGCTCGGCCGCTGTGGAGGTCTCCCCGGTCTCAGAGGGCGCCTCTCGCTGAAGACGAGCTTTGAACCCCTCCAAGAAGGGTTCCCAGACTTCTGCTCCTAAGAAGGAAAAATCGCCATCAGGGTTGAAGACCCAGCAGTGGTATAACATGTCCTCCATGGCGGAGCTGGAAGCCGCCTTCTCTTTTTCAAGGGCGGCCTTAGCCTCCTCGGTCTCAGCTTTTGCGGTGTCCAGCGCGGCCCGGGTAGTCCTGGCCTCCTCGAGTTCGGTCGTTGCAGCGGCTAGGGCGGCCTTGCTAGCCTCGACCTCTTCCAGCTTGGGGCGGGACGCTTCCAGCTCGGCCCGCGCAGCCGCCAAGGCATCTTTGGCCTCCTGTTCCTGCTGTTGGGCAGTCTTCAGGGCGGCCAAAGTAGTTTGCTGGGCGGCCAAAACAGCCTGATGCTCGCCCCTCATGTCCTCAAGGTGAGCCTTGGACCTAGATATGCTCTGGTGAAGAGCCAAGGCACCCTGCAAAGCAAAGAGGCAACTGCCTTAGAAAAGAAAATTTAAAACATGCACAGTCAGAGAACTTACGAAGTGTTTTGCTGTGGGGGAGATGAAAAGGTCGTCTGAGTTGGAGCCTCGCCAGAGTGACTGGTTCCAAGACCTCAAAGGAGTCCTTGCGAGTGATCTTTTGGAGTGCTGGGAACGGTAACTGGGAGGAAAAGAGTTTTTTTTTTTAGGGTGAGAAAAGAGAAGAAGATGGGAGATTTGGAAAATTTTCAAATAAACGGGTGGCCCATGCGTAAGGTGGCCACCCCTTTTATATACGTGAAAGGTCGCCTGAGGAGGGGCATTGGATGGCCCTGATGTGGGATCCGAGGCTCTCCACTCGAAAGGCGAAACGACGGATGAGTGTAGGTTAGGGAATTTAATGCCGTTCTCGGAAGACGTACCGTCACCAACCACGATGTTCCACGTATTCAGTTCCTGCGTAAAAGGTGGAATAAGGAGAGTCCATGGAGAAGCCTAAAAGCCCCTACTGTGGCCCTACAAGACGTTGTGTACCACGAGCAGGGGCTTGGGGGGCAGATGTACGCCCTGATTTTCCAACGAGCTATTAGCGAGCTGAGATATGGCCTAATTACATCAGCCACGTGGATACCCCATGACCGGAGCTGCCGTCGTCAGGTCCTACCTCTTTAGCTCGAGGTAACCAAAGGTTCATCAAGATTACTCAAGGGCCGAGTCAGGATTATGAAGGCCGCAGGTTGAGAAGGCATCCAGCTCGGGGTACGAACTGGAGTTGGAAGCTATGACCTTTTATAAAGTCAACCACGTAATGTAAACGTGCATATATCAGACATCACGTGTCTGATATATCCCTGAATTCTCGGACACGCAGCATGAACGTGCGTATTCAGGCACCCACGACTGGGTTGGGCCGTGCGGCCCATTATCCCCCTTACCTGTTGATTAGACCACACTTCATTTGTCAGGGTTTAGGAATTAATCATGAATGTCACAGAAGTGACATGATGGGTAAGAAGGTCACGGGATGACCCCCCTTTACCAACTTCCAGGTGCCCTCTCCTATAAATATGGAGACCCTAGGAGTTGTAAGGGGTTGGATTGGATTATGTAACAAAGTATCCTGTAAAGAATGCCAGAAATATAGCAATAATACTGGCTGGTGGAGTAGAAGGATTTTAACCTTTGAACCACCTAAAAACGTAGTCGTGTCATCAGTCCATTAAAAGATCATTTATCTATTTTGGTTCATGATTAAGCACTAATCTCTTTCTCTTATTTTCTTAATTACCTATTGGCGAAGAACCGCGTCAACATATATATATGCATTTATGTTTATTATTCATGAATTCAATAATTTTGTATGTATATATTATTGTAATTATAAATTATGATTATATTTATTTATGGTCAAATTTTAAATTTGGGCAGTCACTTAATTTTTATGTCCTCTATTTTAAAATAAATTAATTAAAGCAAAATGTTGCCAAAGTAACCTCTTTTGCGTATTTTTATTTATTTTGAGACAATTTGATGTGTGTGTTTCTTGTTTATGCAATCAATGACCGGCCCAAAGGAAGGTTATTGATTGGCCAAACAACAAATACACATGCGAAATGAATGTGTGATAATTGTAAAGTTTCCATGTTAACAACATACCGGCCCAAATGAAGGTTGTTGCTTGACTGGATTTATTATCAGCATTTGATTTCTGCATGGAGAGTACCACTAACAAATTTTTGTTTCTGTCCAAAGACTAAACATCAATGTTGTGCTAGGTATCTTTTTTAAATGGGCCCACCACTATATTTGATGGAAATCTGTGTCTTTCAATATTATTTTATTTTATTTACTATTTTGTATATTATGACATGAATTTCTATTATGTGAGCTTATGTTATTTGTTTATTCTGAATTTGATAGTTACTGCTTCTGCTACTAATATTGTTGCCAACATGAACTCGATTCTTGTGCTTAACAGCACAAACTTTAAGAGCTGGAAAGAGAACATTATGTTCGCTCTCAGTTGCATGGGTTTAGACTATGCATTAAGGAAATAACAACCTACTTCTCCTACGGAGAAAAGTTCTACTGATGAAAAAGAAAATTTTGAGAAGTGGGAACGTTCTAATCGCTTAAGTCTAATATACTAAAGCGCAGCGTTCCAGAAGCATTCAGGGGCGGTATGTCCGATGAGGTATCTGTAAAGGATTTCCTTAAAGAAATTGAAAAACGTTTTGCAAAGAACGAAAAGGCTGAGACAAGCAAGCCTTTAGCTGACCTTGTCCAAATGAGGTATAAAGGAAAAAAGAAATATTATGGAGTACATTATGGAGATGTCTAACATCGCTTCCAAACTTAAGGCACTAAAGCTTAACTTATCTGATGACTTGCTTGTGCATTTGGTACTCATATCCCTTCCTGCACACTATGGTCAATTTATAGTGAGCTATAACACTCAAAAGGACAAATGGACTCTTAATGAGCTCATTTCACTCTGTGTGCAAGAAAAGGATATAATAAAGTGTGAAAAGACTGAAAGTGCTCATGTTGCAACTACCTCAAAGAGCAAAAACCGAAAGAGGACTCAGGATAAGGAAATTGCACTGGGAACTTCACAACCCAAGAAACAAAAACTCATGATGAGGGACTTGCCGACTTCTTTTGCAAGAAACCTGGGCATGTGAAGAAGGAGTGTTCCAAATATGTTGCATGGCGTATAAAGAAAGGTAGACTTTTCACCTTTGTTTGTTCTTAAGTTAATTTGACTTTTGTACCTAGCAATACTTGGTAGGTAGAATCTGGTGCTACTATTTACACAAGTGTTTCTATGCAGGGTTGCATTTGGAATCGGTTGTCAAGTGATGATAAAAGGTTCATTTATGTGGGCGATGGCAAAGCAATTCCAGTTGAAGCCGTTGGCACTTTTAGATTATCTTTTGAGACTGATCATTTTATTGAATTAAGAGAGACTTATGTAGTACCGTCATTTTGACGAACTTTGGTTCTTTTCCTGTTTTGGACAACTTTGGTTATTCTTGTTCATTTGGGAATAATAAATTTAGTCTTTTTCTTAATTATACTCTTGTTGCGACTGGTTCTTTAATTGATAAACTATATATGCTAAATATAAATGCTTCATCTAATGAAACCTTGCAGACAACATCAAGAGGTACAAAACGCAAATTATCAAATGAGAATTCTGTCACCTTATGGCACAAGGGCTTAGAACACATCTCCAAAAGAATAATAGAGAGACTTGTGTCAGATGGAATACTTGATTACATGAACCTTGATGTATGTGTTAAATGTATCAAAGGGAAACAAACAAACATTAGGAAGTTAAGTGCCAAAAGGAGTTCTGGCGTCTTACAATTGATACATATTGATATATATGGTGCACTCCCTATAGCATCTTGGAAAGGCCAACAGTATTTTATCACTTTCATAGACGACTATTCTCGTTATGGGTACTTATACTTAATCCATGAAAAGTCACAATCCTTGGACGTTTTTAAGGCCTTCAAAGCTGAAGTTGAAAATCAACTAGGTGAGAAGATTAAAGCTGTCAAATATGACCGTGGTGGTGAATACTATGGTAGAAATGATGGTTCAGGTGAACAACGTCCAGGACTTTTTGCCAAATTCTTAGAGGAATGCGGAATTGTCCCGCAATACACAATGTCAGGGAAACCTCGCATGAATGGTGTTGCTGAGAGACGAAACAAAACACTTAAGAACATGGTAAGAAGTATGATTAGTCATTCTTCTTTACCATAATCACTCTGGGGAGAGGCACTTAAGACTGCAGTCTATATACTGAACAGAGTACCTAGCAAAGCGGTGGCTAAAACCCCTTATGAACTATGGACAAGCAAAAAGCCTAGCATTAAACACTTACATATTTGGGGTTGTCCAACTGAGGCAAGGCCTTATAGGCTGCATGAAAACAAATTGCACTCAAGAACAGTTAGTTGTTATTTTGTTGGGTATCCTGAGCGGTCGAGGGGTTTAAAGTTTTATGATCCCTCAACTAAGTCCTTTTTCGAGACGGGAAATGCGAGATTTCTTTAGGATGTTGTGTTTGAGGGGGGGGGGGTAAAGTTAGGAATGTTGTCTTTGATGATGAATCTATTCCTTTACTAAATGTTGTTATTGACAATGATCAACCAATTGACATTGTTCAAGATACAATTCAAGACAACAATGAGGAATTACCTATGGAACTCCCTACTCAAAATCAAGAGGTTTCTCCAGAAGAGCAAACCCAACAACCTCAAGAGGAAGTGCCACTTAGGCGATCCACTAGAGAGAAAAGAAGTGCTATTTCAAGTGATTACATTGTATTTCTTCAAGAGCATGAGTTTGACATAGGGATAGTGGAAGATGATCCAACCAACTTCCAACAAGTCAAACAAAGTTCTAATTGTCAAAAGTGGATTAATGCCATGAATGATGAGATGAAATCCATGAAAGACAATGACGTTTGGGATCTTGTCAAGTTGCCTGAATGTGCGAAGTCCATTGGTTGCAAATGGATATTTAAAACCAAAAGGGATTCTAAAGGCAACATTGAGAGGTAAAAAGTACGTCTAGTCACCAAGGGTTTTACTCAGAAGGAATGTATTGACTACAAAGAAACTTTCTCTCCAATATCATTGAAAGATTCTTCCAGGACAATAGTGGCAATTGTAGCTCATTTTGACTTAGAGTTGCACCAGATGGATGTTAAGATAGCTTTTCTCAATGGTGACATTGAGGAAACCATATATATGTCGCAGCCAGAAAACTTTGTATTAGGTGATTCAAAGTCTATGGTCAAAATATCCATCTACGATCTGAAGCAAGCTTCCCATCAATGGTATCACAAGTTTCATCAAATCATTGTCTCATGCGGTTTTGAGGTCAATGCAGTCGATGATTGTGTATATCACAAGTTCAGTGGGAGTAAATTTATCTTCCTAGTGCTCTATGTTGATGACATACTTTTGGCTAGTAGTGATATAGGCCTATTGCAAGAAACCAAGAGATTTCTAACAAAGCATTTTGAAATGAAAGATCTTGGTGACACCTCTTTTGTATTAGGAATTAAGATACACCGAGATAGCTCTCGGGGTGTCCTTGGGTTATCACAAAAGAGCTATATCGAGAAGGTACTTGCTAGATTTGGCATGAAAGATTGTGCACAAGGAGATGCTCCTGTGCCAAATGAGACAAATTTGGTCTCGGCCAATGCCCCAGGAATGAAATTGAAAGAAAAGAGATACATAAGATTCCTTATTCTTTGATTGTTGGGAGTCTTATGTAAGCTCAAGTATGTACGCATCAAGATTTGGCGTATATAGTGGGTATGTTGGGCAGATACTTAAGTGACCCTAGCATGGATCATTGGAAAGCAGCCAAGCGGGTTATGAGGTACTTACAAAGAACAAAGGATTACATGCTCACCTATCGTAAGTCAGAAAATTTGGAGATCATTGGGTATTCTGACTCCGATCTTGCTGGTTGCCAAGATACTAAAAGATCCACTTCTGGCTATGTATACATGTTGTCAAGAGGAGTTATATCCTAGAGAAGTGCTAAACAGTCACTCATAGCTCCTTCCACCATGGCAGCAGAGTTCATAGCTTGTTATGAGGTAACAAATCATGCGATATGGCTACAAAATTTTGTCACTGGGCTGCGAGTTGTGGATGGAATTGAAAGACCACTAAAGATGTATTGTGACAATCTATCAGCAGTTCTATATTCGAATAACAATAGAAGCTCTTCAAAGTCTAAACACATATACATTAAGTTTCTAGTTGTTAAAGAGAGAGTTCAAAGTAAGATAGTGTCTATTGAACACATAGGAACAAACTTAATGCTAGTGGACCCACTAACCAAAGGTTTGATACCCAAGGTCTTTCATGGGCATACTGCTCACATGGGTGTTGTCTTATTTGATGATATGTAGTTTTAGTGGGAGTTTGCGTTCTGTATTTAGTTATTATTTATTGACATTATTATACTACTTTATGTATGTTCAATTTTCAGCAGAATAAAGTTGATGGTTTTGTTATCTTTATTGCTCTGAATGTGCTATCTTTAATTGTGGTTTGACATATAGTTTGAAAAACTGAGGATTGATCTCACTAAAGAATAGAGGACCAATTGGAAATAGGCATGACTAAGATCACATTGCATGTAATTTCTAGTTACACATCCATACTTGATCTATGTCGTTGAATATATTTGATATGGTGATCATTGATGGATCGAGTTACGATTAATGTAACAAAGGTCGTTTTGGTCTCGTATTGGTATAAGAGATGGACCAGATTGATTAAAGAATATATGTTTAAGAATAATTAGGAAGTTTGTGTGCACCTAAGGTTATCAGATGTAATTTTCATTAGAATTAATTTGTAGCACAAGTAGGAAATTGTTGGGTTATTTTTAATTACTTAATGTGTGGGCTAACAAATTAAGACAATTATATTTGAGATAATATTCTATGTTGGGCTAACTAAGTGATCTAATTAAAGGATCCCAATTAAACATCTTATACAGTATGGGCTTTGTAATGTGTAATACCCAATAGTAAACCTAATTAGGGTTAATGGGGTTCTAATTAGATTACTATATAAAGAATGCTAAAGGGTTTGGTCCCCAAGGCTAATCTCTCATCACCTCTCCTCCTCTATTCCCATCAATTGAGTGAGACCCATAGAGAGAAAAGATTAGTTTGTGGAAGACTATAAAATCATAATCCTTCTCATATCCAACATCATGGAATCAGGTATGTCTTGTGAATTCGCTATGTAATCTTGATAATCTAACATAAGTTTAGATCTGTGCATATTCAGATTTAGTTCCAACAGGAGACTCCTATAGGTTCAACCATCATTATATCCTAAGGTAAACTTCATATTATATCTCATGTTTAATTTAGGGTTGGGTTCATATCTTATGAGTTTATTGTGATTGAATCTAGAGTATTTGAAATGATGATGAATTTTTTGATGAAAAATGAGAAGAGATCTAAGTATGGTAAGAATGAAATTAGGATTTCTATAAGTAAGTGTTGCCAACTATAATGGTGGAGATGAGAGCCTTGGAGACCTAGGGTATTGTGTACACGTAGCTAATGAAAAAAGGATACCAAACCCTTAACTTGTGGTGGGAACTTAAACATGGGTCATGCACATATACGTGAAAGCATGGCCCATGCATGCACCTGGGTAGGCTAAGGTTTATGGTGTTTTGGATGTTTAGGTGGGTGTTGGTTTAGGAATTAGTTTTGAGGGGTATTTCTTGTTAGGATTGGTTAAAATACAAAACTCAAGTGGTGTTACACAAGCTAGGTGTAAAAACCCTAACGGCTTCACATAATGAAGATGTGAAATTTGACTTTTTGTTGTAGGCATTTAAAAAAAAAACAGGGTCAAAAGTGATACATTGAGGTATCTAAGAATGCCCAAAAAGTTTGGAAGCATTTGAAAAGATGTCTAAGATCACTTTTGAGAAGTTAGACCTGCTTATATGGGGTTGCATCGCCTCCTTGTAGGAAAAGTTTTCTACGAGACGTTGTAGGCGATGCATCACCTACAAGTAGGTGACGCATCTTCTGGCAGGCGATATGTCGCCTATAGTCAGGCGATGCCTCACCTGACGCATCCATACAAATTTGTATTTTAAGCTCTAAATGATGTGTTCAAAAGTACTAACCTATTGGTCATACTCAATGATGGTGCCTACACTATATAATGGGTCTTTTAGAGTTTTGATATAATTGATCGCTCTTCCAAATCTCTCTCTAACCTCTCTATCTCTCTATCTTTCAAGATCATAAGTTTTCACCAAGGAATTCATAAAGAAAGTGCTTGTATTTATGAATTTCAAGGCTTGTTCAAACTCAATTATCTTTCCTACTAGAGAAAGCCTTAGACATCCATAAAAGGCTAGGAAATAGAGAATTTGGACAATGATATATCTCATGTGTAAGCCTTGTTTTTTATTGTCTCCATCAAAGGATTCAAGTGGTGCTCTACCTAGGGTTTGAAGCTTGAAAGAAGAACAAGGAGTTTATTCTACAACTAGGGTTTGCATTTCTTTATCCTAATCTTTCATTGGACTCTGCCAAGCGTAATTGTGTGTAGATTCTTATTATTGTGATGGTGTAATCTCACTCTCTTCTAAGATTTCTACTACTTAGGAGTATGTTAGTAATTTATCCTGAGGAAAGGGAATTTTAGAAATTTGACTCAAGGTAGGGTATTTTGGTCATTTTTCTAAGGATGAGTATTTTGATAATTTTACTCAAGGTCTCAGCATTCTGTTTAGTTTTCACTAGTATACTTTTAACATGATTAATATTCTCTTTTAGTTAAATGAATTTTATTTTGAACCTAAGATGGTGCCCTACTTTTTTATAGGATATTGAAGCAACATGATTACTCACATAGTTGTTTGCTCGAACTTAAGTAAGGAAGTCTTTGTAGCACAAAATTAGCTTTTTTGTTTCTAAATATGTATGCATGCTTGGGGAATGTTTGTTACTAGTTATTGATACTAGGATTGTATATATAATATTAATATGCAGACGAGTCATGTGGGAAAGGTATGTTATTGGCCACGCCTCCCAATTGACCGCGGGAGGTCCTAAAAAAATAGTTTTCTAAACCTTTGTTTCTAACCCTTTGGCTTGTCTTTATGTTGATGTTTGATGTTGTTCAGCTCTTAATTGCTTAATATTTAAGTATAGAGATCTTAGTGTTTTTACTTCCTTATTAGGAGTTATCTTATTAATTATTCTATGTTGCAGGTAAGTTTCTTGAGGCGATGAACTGGAGGGTGGTCATTCGGAAGCAATATGCATTAGGTGATCACCTGACCTATAGGGGTTGGAGGGTTCTTCCTAGCTTCCTATTTGGACTTTGCTTATTTAAGTCCTTACAAAACTTGAATTTTAATGCACGTTTTCTATGACACTATTATTTTTTTTAAATAGTGGCACGGTTGTAACAGAGTTGTGTTTTCAACTTAGGAACCGAAACTATTGCATGCTTTAATGAAGCTTTATGAGTTACTTAAGGCTTGAAAGAGATTTCAGTTAACATTGGATTTTCATTTTTTTCCCTTTCTAAGTGTTAATTTATGAAAACAACCCTAGTGTTTAGTAAACTGACTAGCTTAGTAAAACCAGGACATTACACTTATTGTTTTCTTTTTTACAAAATTCTTAGTTTGAATAATTTTTTTATATATAATATGATGTATAAATTTTTTTTTAGGTGTATAAAATGGGATAATACAAAAAAGGTCACCTTGTTAGGGCTAAATTCCACTTTGGACCCAATGTTTTAAGAATTATAAAAGGACTCTTCTAATTATTAAAATGGTCCCTTGGACACGATTTTAGTCAAATTTTGTTCAAAAGAGACTGAAATAGCCTTAGTTTTTAAAAATTCTTTATTTTAAAATTAAAAAAACAATGAAAAAACAAAAACTTAATCAAATTTTCAAATAAAAAATATTTATTGCATTAAACTTAAACCCTAAATTAAAATCACATAAAAAAACAAAAACAAAACAAAAACTAAAACAAATCTAAAAAAAAAAAAAGATTAAAATTAACATTATACATGTGTTTTTAAGATAATCCATGGTGTCACTTTATTGATAATCAAATCCAAGCCAAACAAGTTTTAATTGAGCTTAAAATTATATTTTATTTTGGATTTATAAAATGAAGAATTATTAAAACTAAGGGTATTTTAGACTTTTTATTAAAAAAAATAACCAAAATCATGTCCAATGGACCATGTTGACTGTATTTTTCGCTATCAACTAATTAAATAAGAACTTAAAGAAATGTAGAAAAGAGACACAGATTTTACGTAGTTAAGGTTATAAAACAACCCTAGTCCACGAGGCTTTAGTATTAGTGTTCTTGAAGCTTGAGATGGCATGCTTCAATTGAGGTTTCTCAAGCAGCGTATATATTGCTCTGAGTACAAAAAGATGAATCAAAAGTCTCAAAGCCTAAGAGTCCAAAAAAAAAATCATTTACAATGGAGGTCCTAGCCCCATTTATAGTAGCTGGGGACAATTAATTCCCTTAATTTGGATTTATTACAAACACTCCCAATCATTAAGGAGTTTAATGCTAATTAACACCTCTGTGCGCACTAATTAAGGTGGTGGGCCCAAGCATATCGCACGTGGCCCAATTCGTAGGTTATAGCCCATTACTTTATGGGAGACGCGCCCCTGACAATGTCAGAACTCAGTTGCACGTTTCCCATGTCAGGCGGCGCATTGGTACATGCCAATTGTCGAGTGTACGGGCTCGACACCACTACTTGAGGCACCAAAAGCTGTCAGACAGCCACTTGTGGTACAAAGTTGCTATGATTGACACTCTTGGTGTTCACTCCATGTCTCGAGGACAAATTCTTAGACCTGGAGGATTAACTGACTAAGAGGATGGGAGGACCGCAATGGAGGTCCTCGGGACGTGGCCTAACTTGAAGACACCCACGCCCAAAAATGAATCATAACGTGTTGGGAGGAGTGTACACTCCAAGGAGCTCTAGGAAAGCTCCACATGACTTCATTAGCTCCCAAGGAGCCCAACTACTTCTCTAATGACTGCCACGTGCCCAATAAAAAAATCACAGACAATAGACCATTTTAATAACTAGAGTAACTCTTTTATAATTTCTTAAAAAAGAAGGTCCAAAGTGTAATTTAGCCTTAATAGATGATATTTTTATTTTTTTGTATTATCCCTTATAATATATCTATAGTAATATATAGAAGCGTAGGTGTTATAGTTTAGGAATATTCCCTATTCATAATAGATTCCTTCTCTTATTTTGTCCATTTGTCCTTTTGAATTTCTATTTTTTAAATAGTTATTTTGCATTTTAATAAAGATTTACATGTTTATATTTTTTAAAATTCTAATTTTTTATTTATTATACATATGCCACATATTTGTCATACTTTTTTTTATTATCTCCATTATATTAAATAACAATACATTTATATAAATATTATTATATGAATTTAAAAATGATATATTATTATATAAAAAATGTATACAATTCATTATATTTGTAGGATTATGTAGGCAATTAATTATATAATTTTCTTAAACAAATATTTAAATTTTTTTTTTCTCTTTTCTTTTAATTAATAATATTTCTCAGTGACTTGTGTTGTATTTTTTTTCTTTCTATTTAACTATATATTTTGTTAATAAGGTTCTTCTTTGTTTGTCTTTTTCCTTTTTTTTATCAACTTTTTCACATGTTAATTTACTATATAATAAATTATTCTTATTTTCTTAATAAACTAAAAGGAAATCATACTTTGGGATTAGATATTACTTATCATCCATTTCATTCCCTCAAATTTTTAATCTACAACCTTAGTTATTAACAATATATACTATTAAACAAACTACACAGTTATTATCCAGTATATTATAGGTTTGAATTTGTTTACATGTGAATTTTAAATTATAATAAATTAATAATGTATTATACGGTGCTTGCATTTTATTTCTTTATACACCGAGGTATATACATTTTGTAAAATACATTTCGTAATTAGCATAAACAATCCAGTAATAATAATAATAATAATAAATGGATAAATAAATAAAATCAACAATAATGATACATGAAAAAAGTGTACAAATTGAATTATTTATTTAGACCAATTACTCATTTAATTTGTTATAATTTCATTTTCAAAAATTGAATTAAAATAGTTTAAACAAATAAAAATAAAATAATCTTTTACAAAAATGTTAAAATATATAATTAACAAAAATTAATAAAAAAATAATAATTAACGAGTACGTGCCTAGGCACGTACCAGGGACTAGTATATATATATATATATATGCCACAATTGTACATAAAAAAAATTAAAAATTTAACTAGAAAGATTTCGTTGCTACCATATCGCCAAATAGCGAAAAACTCATAGCATTTATGTTAAAAATCCTAATCACTCTATTTTAGTGCATGATTTCTAAATGCAAATCCAACAGAATTAATTGTGCCATCTTTGGTACTGCACAGTGTTGCCCAGGCACATTATACAACTAGTGTTGTCCAAAATATGGTACATAGGATGATACATGTGTTTTGTCTTATTATCTATTTGGACCATGTATTTTGATTAATTATATTTTGGATCATGTATTATGTAAAATAGTTCAAATGAACCCATAAATCCGATTTTAATCAAAGTTTTTTTAACACAAATAATTTACCAAACTAATAACTCAGAACAAAAGCACAACTATTTTACCTAACGACTATGTTGTTATATTCGATTTTTTGTTCAACAAAATCGAATTTAGGAGTCTATTTGAACCAATTTACAAAACACAAGATTCAAAAGTAATTTATCAAAATATAAATCCAAATAAATAATTAGACAAAAAATAGAGTTAAAAAAGTCGTTAAGATATATTTAATAAAATAAAAATATTTTCTAATGTGATATCTAATGTAGTAGGCTGGAGAGTTAAAATATATTATACATGTATATATACACGTATAAATTGTACTATTTTATTGCAAAATCACATTAAAGAAGGCCTTTTGCAATAAGTGTTTTACTAGTTAATTAATAATATATCTTGTGTGGATATGGAGGTGATTCAAATGCACATCCAATTTTTTGGTGTGCTTTTTCAGAAGTCGTTTGGAATCTGCTAGATTACTCCTTCCTCAAAGAATCAAGAGAGAACATCTTGCTCGAAAATGTGTTATAATATGTATCAGAAATTATTGATAGAGAAAGTTTTGAAAAGATCATAATTATTTTTTAGGCTATATGGACTAAAAGAAATAAAATAACTCATAAACAACAAGTGAAGACTCCCCAACAGCTCATACAGTGGATGTCCAACTATTGGGATTCTATCATATCCGCAAATGAACATGTACAAAAATTTCAATCATTGAATGATGGGAGTCGTGGTTCCTCTTCATTACTAGTACAAAAGGAACAAGTTGATAGTACCCAGACAACTCTCATGGTTGATGCAACTATATCTAGGGAAACTAAAACTAGCACTTTGGGAGTTGGTGCTATCATTATGTCAGAAGACCAACAAGTGGTGTCAGCATTGTATAAACCACTAAAAGATATTCTAATAAGCTAAAATAATAGTATATATTTACTTTCTACAGTTAATCGGGTTTGTTTATGAGTTTACCATATGCAGTGGTTCCTGAGAGTAGCCAAATGGGTTTTACCTCTTTGGTTAGGGGTGAAATACCATGATCTTCAGATTAACACTCTGCTTTAAGTTTCTCTTTCTTACATCACTGATCTTATTTTCTTTCTTTTTTCAGGAGGAATTCGGTTTTTCAGACAGAAGTCATAGCTCTCCTAATTGGATTAAATTGGGCTTATTCATGTAGACTCCATATTCAAGCAACTTGCTCGGACTCGCTATCTTTTGTGATGGTTGTCAATAGAAAGTCTACCAATGCTAATGAGCTAAGTGTTTTGGTTGCTGATATTTTAGTTTTATTGTCTAAATCTCTAAAGGTGGCTTTGTCTCATGTTGGTCGCTCTTTTAATAAACCGGCTCATGATTTGGCTAAGCATGTTCTTAGGTTAGACATTGAGTTTACCTGATTAGATGAGATTCATCCGTAAATGTTTTTGTGATGCATTCTTTTTTAAATTGTAAATCACTATGTCAAACAAAATAGATCTATATTAGTACATTCTAATTATTTTATTACAATTAATTGTATTAGATAACTAAATTAAAACAAATTAACCATTCCTTTTTAGAAATATAGTAACACCGATCGATCATATGTATTTAATGATAACGTTCAATAATTTTTTAAAGGCAGCGATTAATTTTTTACTTTTATAAATACATAAATTCAAATCAATGCTTTATTGATATTTTAAAATCACTCATTTTGCATAATATGATATGCCAGATTGTTTGATTTATTTTCAAATTTTAAAATATTTAGAGAAGTTAATTAAAAGAAAAACAACAGCCGTAGCTCAACTGAAAATCATAAACATGTAGACATATTTCTAAATGCATGCATTGCATAAAATTGTGATAATTATTTCAATTACAATTACTATAGAATTGATATGCTCGAAAGGAGGTTCATTAATGTTATTTTGTTGTTTGGTTGACTATTTAAGACTCTCAGGTATGACATAAAATATTTATTATGCCATGAGGGAGAGATATTATATATAAAAAGACATAAATTTTTTGGACATATCGTAATGATGACTTGTGACTTCTTGTGAGGTATGAAGTCAAAAACCTATTACATCCCACCGTGAGAGACGTGATATAACAAAAGTCAACGTGAATATTAACTTGATGTACGTTTTCAAAGAGATAGGTGGTCAGACTTTTGTATACTTATTTAAAATGCGTCGGTAAATATATACTTATTTAAACGGTGTCGTTTTGAATTAGGATTTTCTGATAGACTTTTGCCAGCGCATTTTTAGACTTTTGTCGGAGCAACGAAACGTGCCGGCAAAAGTCATAACGATATACCACAGTCGCCCGAGCCTTCTTTCCTATTTTTTTCAATTCATCAATTTTCTCCCATCTTCCAACTCTTCTTCAATGGCACCACCCCCTCAATTTCCCTCTTAATGTAAGTTATTTTATTTTCCCTATTGTTTGTTTATTTGTTTTGCCCACGAATTTTCTCTCTCATTCCTATTTTATTTTACTCAGTTGGACACCGGACCACCACGCCACGACCAGACCACCACACCGACCAATATATAAATATATATATTTATATTTATGTTTGTTATTTATTTTTCTTTTATTTTCATTTTTTTTTATTTCTGTTTACATATGTTTTAATTTTTTTTCTAGTTTTATTTTTTATTTTCGTTTACCATTTATATATATGTTTACTGTTTTTTATATATAGATATATATATACATGTGCCTATATATATTATTGTGTGTGGGGGTGAATATGTTATTAGTTTATGTTTATTTTGTTTATAAATATATGTATAGATAATGTGTTTGCTGATATATAATGTGTATATATATTATTTATAAAAAAAATTATTTTAATTAAAATAAAATACATATACTTTATTTGATTCTTAGAAAATAAAAAATTAGATTAGATGGTTGTAAGTTAGTTTTTTTTTTAGATTATATATTTTCTTTTATCATGATAAATGTAAATTAAGTTTTTTTTTTTTGGCCACAATAGTAAAAATCAGATTGTAGGTTCAATTGGATTTAATTAGTGTTAGTTTTTTGCAAAAATAATTAGTGTTAAATATTTTAGCAATTAAAAATCAAATTTTAAAATATTTTAGAAATTTTAAGTAAATATGCGTTTATGTTGTACATGCTCTGGGAATATTCTGTATATTGCTCTAGTAATCTTATGTATATTTTTGTGTGTATTTTGCTGGTTTTATAAAATTTTGGGATAGTTTAAAATATAGCTGTTATACTGTCCAAATTTTGTTAGTCTTAGGAAAATTAACATTAATTACAAAAAATATAGCCATTAACATTAATTTTTATTTTAATGTTTTATATGTATTTTTTTCTCTTAATAAAAAATATTTTGAAGTTACTTATATAATATATGTTTTTGTATTTATTAATTTTTTTTTTTTGTAAAATTAAAAAAAAAAGATTTGAATATGTATTTTTTTATTTTAATGCTTTATATGTATTTGTTTATTTTTGCTTGTTAATATTTATTATATTGTATTTTGTGATATATGTATTTCAATTAAAGTATGAACTTAAAAAAAATAAAATTAATAATGTATGTTTATATTTTTTAATTGTTTATATTAAATGTGATATGTTTGTAAATATGTATTTAATAATTTTTTTGTATTAAATCTAAAGACACTGACAAGGCAAGACTTGATCTAGCAGACATGAAAATTAAGGAAAAACTCCACCTCCGCAAAGAGGGAAACAAGTGGAAGAAACTGCACGCCAGTTACACCCTCAGTGTCCCGGAGCATCAAGTTTTCTGTGAATTTGTGAAGTCAGTTGAATTCCTGGACGATTTTGCTGCAAACCTTTTGAAGAATGTCAATGATTGCAAGATAACTGGGCTGAAATCACACGATTGCCACGTATGGTTTCAGCAGTTGTTGCCCGCCGCAATTAGATCATTTTTTGTTCCTGAAGTTCGGAAGCCAATTATTGAGTTGTGCGGTTTTTTCAAAAAACTTTGTTCGCAGACTTTGAATGTGAAAGACCTTGAGAAGATAGAGATAGACATTATCACCATTTTATGCAAGTTCGAAATGATATTTCCTCCAGCATTTTTCGACATTATGGTGCATTTGGTTTTGCATCTTTCGAAAGAGGAAATTCTTGGCGGTCCCGTGAACTTTAGGTGGATGTATCTCATTGAAAATTCAATGGTGGTTTATAAACAGTATGTAAGAAATTTTGCACGTCCAGAAGGTGTTAGGAAAAATAATATTGCCTCAATGGAAATGGTAAGATAATGTTACAACTCTATGCAAAATATTACAATGGACAAGATTGATTAAATAAAGTGTTACAACTCTATAACTGAAAATACAAATAAAACAAAGGAAATGAAGAAGATGATGAAGAAGAAGAAGAGAATAGTAAAGTACAACTCAAAACAAAAGTTACAAGTAAAATAAAGTGTTTGGACCAAATGAAGAGATTACAACTCTTAAACAAAATATACAAGTAAATAAAACAAGAGAATAAGAAGAAGAACAATAGAATAAAAGGAAGAACATAAACCACAAACAAACTCTCACTTACACAACCTAAGTGAAGAGGATTGGGGATCACCAACTTGAACAAGGTTTAAATCCTTTGTCCAAAAGCTTATTTCCCCCTAACTCAAGCACTAAGGGATCTCTCTCAGATTTTGGAAATGCTTTCTGGAATAATCAAGCCTCAAGGTGTTTCTAGCCAAGTGCTCTAGTGGATAGAAATGGTGTGTCTTACAAGTGAGCATTAGGCTCCTATTTATAGAGTTTAGAGACACCCTTTGAATTTCAAATTCCACCAACCCCCATGGCTGTTACCAATGATTAATTGGGTGTTTTATGGAATTAAAATAGAGAATTGGGAGTTACTAAGCTGTTGGAATCGTTCAAAGTTGGATAAAAAACTGAAATTATAGAAGCTGTCAGGCATTAGGGCCGCGGCGCTAGTTCCAGGCGCCGCGGCCCTCAGTCAATTTCAGCAACACATTTTTCAGTTTTTTTCAAAACGTTCCAATTTATTCCCACTTGATTTTGTAACTTCCATACACAATATGGGAGTTAAAATCACATCTCTATCAGCCATTTCTCATATGGCTTTAAGAAATTCATCTCAATATTGTGTAACAACAAATCTACACAATAATGGGTGATATTTAGGAGTTACAAATTTGTGATGAATTTGTAACACCAAATATGTTACATGTTTGGATATTTCACATATATCCAAATAATGTAACTCTCTATTATATGTTACAATATGTGACACTCTATGTCACATTTATTTAATCTAAAACATTATATTATAAAATAATATAATATTACATTATATTATAAAATAATATAACAGAAGGTTCAATCGCAGAAGCTTACGTGGTCAACGAGGCCTTAACCTTTTGCTCAATGTACCTCCGGGGGGTTGAGACTCGATTCAATCGACCTGAGAGGAATGACGATCGCGTTGAATCCCAACCAAATTGGGAATATTCTATTTATAAGGTTGTTGGTCGTCCATTTGGTAAGAAATCAAGTATGCTTCTCAATCCGCAATTAAAGTAAAAGGCTGAGTGGTATTTCTTGAACAATTGTATCAAAATTAAGGAGTACCTTAGGTGTGTTTTTTCTAGTCTTTTTCAATAAATTTGTTTGGTTTATATACCGAGTAAAGACAAAACTCATAACATTGTTGTCCGTTTGTAGTGAGCATATGGATGAATTAAGAAGACAGAGGGGCTCGAATCTTGAAGTTCAACAAGAAGCTGATTTTCCTCAGTGGTTCAAAGAAAGAGTATGTATATTAGTCAATTCTTTTCCAAAACCCCACTTAATCAATCCAAAACTAATTTTCAATGTTAATGTTGATAGGTGAACAGTTTGCATGAGTCAACACCTACTGATGTGAATAATGAATTGTATGCTCTCGCAAACAAATCAAGCAACACCATGTTCTCATATCCAGGGATGATAGTGAATGGTGTGAAATTTATGATTCATGGTCGTGATATGAAGCTTAAAACACAAAATTGCGGTGTAATGGTGCCAAGTGAGGAAGGAGTGAACTACTATGGAGTTCTGGAAGAAGTAATTGAATTGTCCTACTTGATGGGTTACAGTGTTCTCCTATTCAAGTGTAGATGGTTCAATACAAGTACAATTAAAGTGGAATCCAATTTTACGAGTGTATATGTGAAGGAAGAATGTTATAAAGATGATCATTTCGTTCTCGCATCTCAAGTGAAGTTTGTGTATTATCTTCGAGATGTGAAAAATGGGGATGATTGGAGGCTCGTTAATGAATACATTCCGAGGAATGTATGGGATTTCTCAAATTCCGATGTTGATGATACTGAGACCACAAATGATATACCAATATTGCAAGAAGTTAATTCTTCTTTATTTCAGTTGTGGGTAGAACTACCAATTTTTGATAATCTTCAGTATGATCGGGTTGATGTCAATCCCACTGAAGTATACAACGTCGATGATTTGGTTGGTGAAGGTTCAGATGAATTTGTTGTCGATGATGAAGTTGAATTGAAGACGACACGTTGGCCTAGTATGAAGACGATGAGGATGACGACAATGTTCTAGTCGATAGTGATAGTGGTGTTTGTAATGATGTAGTAGTTAGTGATGATGAGGACAGTGATATGTAATTTAAACAAGTATATGTAACTTTTTATTTAATTCAATGAAAACTTTATTTATTATCATTAATTAATGATAGTATCAGATATAGGTACACATGCACCTAGTGGATGCATTGGGGATAATCAATGTATTCATGTACTGGTCCTCATTTTTTCAAGATATTTGATGAAATATCTTGAAAAAATGAGAATTAGTACATGATTGCTTACTATCTCCAAGGCATCCACTAGGTCGGAATAGGGTAGATTTGGAAAGACCATAAGTAATAAAATGTTAATTTTATAACAAAACACAATAGACATGCACCTAGTGGATGCCTTGGGGATAGCCAATGTATTCATGTACTGCTCCTCATTTTAAAAATGTGGAGAACTACATGACTGCTTACTATCTCTAAGGGATCCATTAGGTCGAAATAGGGTAGGTTTGGAAATACCATAAGTAATAAAATGTTAATTTTATATATATATATATATAAAGTAATAGGCATGCACCTAGTGGATTAAACATCTTGAAAAAATGGGGAAAAATACATGACTGCTTACTATCTCCAAGGGATCCACTAGGTTGGAATAGGGTAGGTTGGGAAAGACCATAAGTAATAAAATGTTAATTTTAAAACAAACAAAAAAACAGACATACATAATTTGAATTAGTTGATTAATGAATATTTTAATGTAGAATGGCCGAACCAAGTAATGACACCGGTGGTGGCTACAAGAGGGGCAGGGGAGCTTATTACGGTGCCAATATTGAGAAGGAGCTGGCCACCAAAAAAGTTAGCCATCTGAAAGTAGAGTTTGATGCACAAACTGGAAAAGTTATTCAAACGTACGGAAAGTGGTTCAACAATTCTATGGCTCGTTATTTGCGTGACACCGTACTCCCAACTACAATAGCTTAGGAACAAGTAAAACCAGCTGATATCCAAGTTATTCGGCAGAGGCTATCTGTAAGCATTTTTTAAATCTTTAATAACTCACTATTAAAAATTTTGTCTATCTTCATAATATTTTAACAAATTCCAAATTTAATTGTGATTTTAGGAAAAATTCATTTATCCACAAGACAATCCAGTAATCAACGATGCCATGGTAAGACAAATGCAAAAGCATCTGACTGATTGGCGTCACACGATGAAGAAACACTGAGTAAAGGTTGGAGGAGAGGTGGACAACGAGAGAGCGAAGTCAAAACCTTTTGGGTCGATTACTTCTTCTGATTGGGCAATTCTATGCAATTTTTAGGCTTCTGCTTCTCAGTAGGTATGCCGTAGATTTTACATTAATGTTTAATTATAAAATTACAATCTAGATTAATGAGTACTATTTTCTGTTTGAAGCGTATATTGAAGAGAAATAAAGAAGTTCGAGCAAAAATGACCATACCAGGAGGACACGGTTCCAAATCCATCGTTGTCATGTTTATGATCACGCAAATTATAATAACTCATACCCTTACATTTACGAAAATATTATAAAGGTAACAATGTTTAAATAATTTGCTTTTTTAGATGGACCCGTCTACTGGCGAGCTTCCGAGCATGATCGACACATTCGAGCACCTCCACAAGAAGAAGGATAAGTGGATTAGTGAAGTATTGGCAACAAAACATGTAAGTTGCATAACCTTAACTAATTTATTATCATTTAACTTTAAAAAAAGTTTAGTAAATAATTAATAAATATTAATTATTAATTGGTTTATGTCAATTAGTAATTGTTGACCCATGATTTGGCCAACGACACGAAGTCAAATATACGACAAATGATAAAACGGCAAGTAAAAAAGATGATCTAATGGAAGAGAAGAAAACACTAAGGATTTATAGTGGTTCGACCCCAAAAGATGGTAATGACCTACGTCCACTTAGTGCTATTATTAAGATTGAATCTCAAAGCAGTGATCAAAGAACCAGGGTTCTTGAGTTTCACTAACCTTGGAAGAAATACAATAAAACGGTGGATAATTGCACTATAGCTCTCTCTTTTTCTCTATCTTACAAGAAGATTCAGGAATCAAAAGTCCCTTCCTTGAACTATTTCATGTATATTTATAGGCTCAAGGAGGGTTACATATGCCAACGTGCCTTATCTTTCCTTCATAATCGCGTACCTAGATAATAATGAAGAAATATTCCACGCAATTGTTATAAGACTACAGTTTAAGAAGAAAATAAGTCAGGTTATACGACCAGCCTGGTTGTACTAAAAGTTAACCCCTGGCAAAACGATGTGCCTCTGGTCGATAGTCGAACAGCACTTGTGCCACATGTCAACCAAGTGTGAGAAATCCCTGCCACGTCATCTGCAGCCATTTTTAGGGTAAAAATTTGCCCCCCAAGTTTATTTATTGCGACCAACAATAAGTAAACTTAGAAAACTAACTCTTCGAATACCCCATGAAATCTGCTAGAGCCGCCTATGCTTTCTCGAAAAAAGGTGATCAATCATGTCCAATCAAGTCTCTTCGATTTCCCAATAACTTGTCTGACGGCTATCACACTTCTTCATGCCTTGGAAAGTTACCCTTTATGATTGTCTTGGTAACCGCTCCTCGGCTAACATATATAACCCTTCAGAATCAAATTTTTACTTTTTACACTTTAACTTTATCTTCAAGAAACTGAAGAACCAGAAGCTACATCCACAGGAACCCAGAAACTCAGACGGATCATGAAGCTCTCGCCCAGCCAAAACAACTTAGCGCCCCAGAACTTTACTCCATTCTTCATACAAGTACGTTTCTTCAAACCTTTCAGTCGTTAATACACCATGCAATACTTCTTTATCTATATTTCTTATTTATGAGTTCTTGGAGGTTTTTACTGTTCTTGACTGAAACTATTTTGGGGAAATTGGGAATGTTAACCGATGCTTGAAAGGATGATGAAATAACGTCTTGTAGGAGTTAAGAACTAGTTTGGAAGTCGAGATTGTAGTCTTAGGGCGTAAAATCGAAGTAAAAATTTGATTTTTAGGCTAGTTGAAAAACTGGGTTTTTCCCGCCCCTTTGAAGTCGAAAAGGCTTTTTCCCGAAAAACTTTTTACTTCCGCTTTTCAATCTATTTTTCAAACCGCTCGTATAAAACTTAGTGTTTTTGCTAGAATGTTGTTGGTCATATAAAAGCTTAACTTTTATACGCGAGCAACGTTATTCTAACTCTCAACATAGATTTTTAGGCTTTACGTTCTCACCTCCCCCTTTCTCTATTCGCAGCTTTTCATGCAAGATCCGTGGGGAGGTGAAAGGCCTATCGACGACAATTTGCTTGCCCAATTGCTTGAAGACGAAGAGCAACCGTCATTGCTTATACTAGAAATTCCTTTTTCTCGAACCCCACCCAATAGACCTCAGCCAAACCTTCCAGTCATGGGTAGAGTAAAATCCACGGTCCAGAAAAAGAAAGCTTCTTACCCTTCTAACCAGCCTGCTCCTTAGGTTGGAATTCCCTCGACTAGTGGTCGGGAAGGAAATATTCCTGACCCAAACATTCAAACTCGTGCTTAGCCCCGAAACGTTGTTCAACCAGATGTTGAACGATACATCTGTAACGACCTAACTATTCTAAACTTGGACCATTAGAAACTACTGAAAACTCACAAGTGAAATAATCATAACTTCATTAAAACTTGTAAAACAAATGTTAAACTACATAAAATTTAAAGTAGGATATGGGATCTCATTGTTTTTAAAATAAAAACATAACATAACTTTAAATAAATGGGTTACAAAATTAGATGCGGAAATACATAGAAATCATAATTAAAAGACTAAAAAAGCAACTTCATCCTCGAATCGTTCACGCAGTCCACCGATGTCATTCTCCCTCAATACACATTCCCAAGCTACCAAGAACCTTCCCGCCGCCATAGCTATATGCTTGCACATATAAAACATAAATGAATGAGCCCAATGCCCAGCAAGGAAAATCTACTACAAGCATGACACATAATCATACACATAAACTACAAACTATAAACATATATCTATAAAGAGGTACATCATAGAAGACTATACTATTAATGGTCATTAAAACTTGTGATAAACCATCTACTTCCCCTTTCTAATATCTGAGATAGGTTAGATCACATGGTAGGTTTATGATAACCCATCTAGGTCGCCTGTCTAATAACTGAGGTAGGGTAAATCATAACCTTGAAACATAAGAAAACATAACATCATATTATAGCATAACTTATCATAACATATCAACATAGCATATAAGCATATAAGACTATCCTATTTTCCTTACCAATATACCGGGATGTGAGGACAAGATCGGGACTTTGGAACCCTCCTAAAAACCATAATAGAGAGGTGAGTACACTAAGGAATAGAGATGAAAAGAATAACTACACCATCAAAATGATACTTACCAACAAGAATCTTACGTTCAAGATCTTAGATGCCTAACCAAGAATAGAGAATATGAGTTAGGATTTGAGTAGAAAAACTATAAGAATAATACATAAAGGAACTAGAATAAGGAATACCTTGAATGCTTCTATGACCAAACTACACCTCGAACCAAAATATACTATAAACCTTACTTCCCAAGTATTTATTAAGCTTATAACCCCAACCCAAGTGTTTAACACTCTAAAGTAATCCTAGCAGCTTGTAGACTCTGAACTCAGCTTGATGAATGAAGAAATGGCTTGGTACTAGGTCCTATTTATAGAGTTCAAGAATGAAAAGATCTTCATTTAACTTGAAAAAAATAATGGCTTTTTAATTGAAAAACATTTGAATAATCGTTTAGCAGAGGCTGAAGACTCGGTTAGAAAGATTCTGGACTTATCAAGAGGTTAAGGATTAAAATGAGCTCGGTTTCAAAATCATTCAAATTTTATGCCCTAGGGCCAATATATCGCCCACTATAGGCGATATATCGCCTGGCTTCATATGCCCGAGGCTCGTCAAGATGGTCGTGCAAAACTACGTGTTTTCGTATCCCCGTATGGCGATATATCGCCCCCTAGAGCTGCGATATATCGACATACGTTGAAATATTATACACGTAATTACACTTTTTCAGCCTAATTTGAATTGAGTAAACAGCCTAGACTAAGTCCTTTAACGATTTCAAAGCTACTGGCAGACCCTAGGATGTTCAAATATTACTCTAAATAAACTTATTCCTCAAAAATACTTAATTCTCATTAAACACACATATGACAAGTGTTAACATCTTATTGGGTCTATCTAAACCTTATAGTATAATAAATATCACATTCATAATCAGTCATATTAATCAAACCTTAGGTTATAATTAATACTCTTAAATTATAGGTTAAACTTAGAAAATCTACAAGTGTTACTACGAGTGTCCAATTAAGTCCCAACTTGAACCTAAAATCCACGGTCATAAAAATACTACAACTATTACTATCTATTACGATTACTACTACTATCTAACTAGCTAATTAAAGTTCTTGGACTCTACAATTCTCCCTTACTAAAAAGAATTTTGTCCTCGAAATTTACTTACCAAATAATTCCGGATACCGACCTTGCATGTCTTCCTCCAACTCCCACGTTGCCTTTCGTTCAGAACTATTACACCATAGGACTTTGACTATTGGAAAACTCTTGGACCGTAACTGCTTCATCCCTCTATCTAGGATGCTAACCGGTCGTTCCTCGTAACTCAAGTCTTTCTGGAGTGCTATCGTATCGTACTTGAGGACGTGAGATGGGTCTGACACATACTTGTGTAGCATCGAGATATGGAACACATTGTGGCTATCTGCTAGGGCTGGTAGTAGGGCTAGTCTAAATGCAACTGCTCCCACTTTTTCCAATATCTCAAAAGGACTTATAAATCGGGGACTAAGTTTGCCTTTCTTTCCAAACCGCTTTACACCTTTCATAGGAGATATCTTCAGGAAGACTTGATCTCCAACTTTGAATTCCACATCGCGTCGTCTGGCATCCGCGTAGCTTTTCTGATGACTTTGAGCAGCAAGCATACACTGTCTAATAAGCACTACTGCTTCTTGAGCTTTTCTAACAGCTTCGGGACCAAGAAGCTGCCTTTCTCCTACCTCGTCCCAGTGTAACGGTGATCGGCACCTTCTCCCATAAAGCAACTCATAAGGTGCCATGCTGATCGTTGACTGGTAGCTATTATTGTAGGAGACTCTATCAGCGGCAAGTACTTATTCCATGATCCTCTGAAATCAAGTACACAAGCGTGTAGCATATCCTCTAAGATCTGAATCGTATGCTCGGACTGCCCGTTTGTCTGAGGATGAAAAGTTGTACTAAGACTTAATTTCGTACCCATGGCTTGCTGTAAACTTCCCCAAAATCTTGATGTAAACACCAATCCTCTATCTGACACTATT
Source organism: Humulus lupulus (assembly GCF_963169125.1). NCBI lineage: Eukaryota > Viridiplantae > Streptophyta > Magnoliopsida > Rosales > Cannabaceae > Humulus > Humulus lupulus. The sequence continues at coordinate 74,518,792 of NC_084800.1, forward strand.
GTCTTCGGGATTCCATGCAACCGTACTAGCTCTTGGACATGATGTCTGCATATTGGTCTACCATGTAAGACGTCTTAACAGGCAGGAAATGAGCCAACTTGGTTAGTCTATCTATCACTACACAAGTTGAATCATGCTGCTTGTTTGCTCGTGGCAAACCTGTCACGAAGTCCATAACTATATCGTCCCACTTCCATTCCTGTATGCTAAGTGGTTGCAATAAGCCTGCAGGCCGCTGATGCTCTGCTTTCACTTGCTGGCATACTAGACACTTAGACACAAATTCTGCTATAACCTTCTTCATCCCTGGCCACCAATAGATTGCCTTGATATCATGCGTCATCTTGGTCGACCCTGGGTGAACTAAGTATGGGGTACTATGTGCTTCTTCTAGAATCGTCCTCTTAATCCCTTGATTATCTGGCACGCATACCCGATCCTTATATCTCAATAATCCTTGACTTGATATTGAGAAATCTATGGCCTTTCCTTCTCTGACTGAATCCATGTGTGCCACTAGTGTATCGTCATGCCCTTGCCTAATTCGAATATCTTCTAGCAGATTGGACTAGATAGACAAGTTAGCCAGTTTGCCGACAACTACTTCTATTCCGACACTGATAAGATCCTGTTGTAGTGGCTTTTCTATTCCGTCTAAAGCTGCTAAACTTCTATAACTTTTCCTACTGAGTGCATCAGCGCCTAGTCAAGGTAACACATCGAGGCAAGAGCTACTTTGCCTCTTCATCCTTTTTTCCAGTGGGCGGCCAATTACTTTGGGGTCTCCCCTTTTCAAATAACTCCCAACGGATATAGAATGCTTGCTGCACTCTATATCCTCTATAGCCACAAAAAATGGCCTGCCCCCACACCACACGAGGTCAACTATCTGTTCGACCTAAAATCTAACCCCAACCAAGATAGCACGGGGTTTTTCCACTTTTGTCACCAGGAGACAGGTCGCACTTTCCTAACTGACACCACTCATATCTCGAACGTGGGGAAGTACCATCAGGAGTATTTCCTGACGACTGACATGGTCGCGAACAACTTGGCCTTCACTCAAGGAGGTAGTGTCTTTGTACCACTAGTCATTTATCTTTCTTCAATTTTTTGCTGCATTTCCCTTAGAAAATTAGTGCATTTCAGGCCCATGGTTGTGACCAGACCCAACTCTAAACATGGAGTTCCGATCAGCCCTCCTGGCCAGCATGACTGACATAGAGAAAAGCGTCAAACAGCTGGTCACAGAGGCCAACTTGAGGCTGGTCGGGCTTTTAGCACCCCACCAAGACGTGAGGGAGTCAACAGCGGGAAGTGCCACTGGCGAGGAGATTCCCGAGCAGCACCTGGACGTGTCACAACCTCAAAGGAGGACAACCAGAGTGACAATCAGGGAACCCTCCAACATTCTGCAAGCTACTGCTCCCCCTGCCCCTCAGGGAAAGGGAAAAAAGAAAGCCACTGTCCCTCTCGAGCCCCTTGACGAATCGTCAGACGAGAACGGTACTGATCTCTCGCTCTTAGATAGTTTGTCAATTCCCTGTCACTTATTTGATGGGGATGACAATTTTAAGTACACTCCCACTTTAGATTCAGACTTCTTCATGCCAGAGAGCGAGTGTAACACTAGTAGAGTATATAATGTAGCGACCAGTAATGATAGCTCGGGTATTTCACTTACAATTTTCTTTGTTTCTTTTCCTAACATAACATACTCAATCGTTTATACTATCTCATTGTTCGTGTATTGGCTTCTCTTACAGACATGGACTTCGAGAACATGTTCGATATATACAGTGCCCCCGAGGGTCCTGAAGCTCCCTCGAGTAAGAAGAAAACAAGCAAGAGGCATCCCGAGGAAAGAAGTAAAACGCCTCAGGCCAAGAAAGCCCGCACTGCAAGCCCCCCGGTAGACGGATCCTCAGCCAATGTAACACCACCTCCTTCTCCTCACAAGCAACAAACTCCTCCTGCTCCTGTTGGGTCGACACCGTCTCCACTGGCCCCAACCGACCAGACTCAGCAGGCTGCTCCTACTTCCACGAGGGGCGACATATCGAGTCGTGCCTTAAGATTGGTCAAAGACAAGGTGGCTAAGATTTTGAAGCATGAACGATGCCGAGAGGCAATGGCTGGGACGGAGATGATGGATGTCGACCAAATCTTAAATTGCGCATTGAATGAGTTTGCCAGTGTAAGTTATCTTTTTTTGTGGAGACAACCCTTTTACATTTTATAGTTAGTCTAACCTTTGCTCTGGTCGCAGGAAATGTTGACCCTTACTGCCGGCCGGCTCCGATCGGGTGTTATTATCGAGCATTCCAAGTCCTTGGAGCAACGGCACGCTGACGAATTCAAAGCTGCCGAGGAACAATACGCTGAACAACTTGAGGCGATGCTCGAGGAGAAGAATAAACTAGATGAGGAGCTAATGAAAAAGCAGACTGCTCTGGATAAGGCCATCGAGCAAAGAGACCAGTTCAAGGAGTCTAACCGCATCAACTACCACAAGGCTAAAAAGCTCGAGCAAGAATTGATTGCGAGTAGACAATAGACTACAACCTTGGAGGGTCGTATCGAGAAGCTTGAACAAGCCAATGCCAGCAATTTGGAAAGGTACAAGAACAACACGGTTAAGTGTTTCTATGACTTCTGGAAACACAACCAAGGGGCTGACTTTAGCTACCTTCCCAAGCGCGCTAGGCATGCTGAGATAGCCCGCTGCATTGCTCAATTGGCAGAAAAAGAGAGAGTCAGGATACCTGCTTCGCCTGAAATCCCCTTGGCAACTGGCTTGGACGGGGCAGACAATGAAGCTACAAATGTCATCATACAGGACACCGCTCAAGATCCTCCAGCCTCTTAGTTTGCAATTTTTTTTGTTTTTAATTTTTCAAGTACACGACCTACAGGTCATGATGTAAAGACCCTTATTGTCCAGTTTACTATTTATTGCTGCATGGGCAGCTTTTGCTTTTACTTTTACTTGAAGATTACATCCGGGCAGTGACTACTCGCGGTGTAAAAGGATACATTTTGATATTATAATATATTTGCATTTTATTATAACATCTGTTCACATGACCGAACTTAGCATTGTACTTTGGTTGATTTATCAAAATACAAAATTTTGAAAAATACTCTAAGTACCCTAGCATGCTTTCACTTATTTTGCTCATGTGTTTACATACCTTTCGATATGCTTTGCTTACTAGATACCTTATATGCCCCCCAAGTGATCGAGGAGCTTTAGGTCCTTGGTCATTTGCCTTCACTAAAACCTGTTTGAACAATACTGCTCGTAGCAAAATAATTAAAATTGTAATACAGCAAAACAACACACGTAATGAGCAAATACTTGTGTAAAATACAATAATTGGCAAGAATGATTGGCTGTGCACAGTCCCTTATATTTCTCGTAATAAATGGACAAAACGTGTATGCACAAGTGATCAAAAAGATCTTACACTTATAAGCGATTAGTCACATAAAATGACCAACCCTTTTTCATAACTTGTAAAAAGTGAAATTAATACAAGCCAATCCTTTAAGAAGGATTGTTCATTGATAGTACTTGCGTAGGTGTTCTTCATTCCAATAGCGAGGAACGAGATCTCCGTTTAAGCGAGCAAGTTTATAGGTGCTTGGGTGAAGGACTTCTTCAATCTGGTATGGCCCTTCCCAATTAGGTCTGAGTACTCCAGCAACTTGGTCGCGGGTGCTCAGGAAAACTCTTCGAAGTACCAGATCTCCAACATTGAATTTCCTTTCTCGCACTTTAGAATTGAAATACTGAGCGACTTTTTTCTGGTATGCAGCTACTCGGAGTTGGGCTTGCTCACGCTTCTCATCGACCAAGTCTAGGGATTCCATCAATAGTTGGCTGTTCGAGTCTTGATCGTACGCTATTCTGTGATGCAAAGGTGGATCTAATTCAACAGGCAACATAGCCTCATATCCATAAGCTAAAGAGAATGGAGTATGGCTTGTTGTTGTTTGATGGGAAGTTCTGTACAACCAAAGGACTTCAGGCAATTGTTCTGGCCACGCCCCCTTAGCTTCTTCTAGTCTTTTCTTCCGTGTATCCTTTAGCGTTTTGTTGACTACTTTGACTTGTCCATTTGCTTGGGGATGAGCAACTGAAGAAAAGCTCTTGATAATGCCATGTCGTCCGCAAAAATCCGTGAACAAATCACTGTTGAACTGGGTGCCGTTATCCGAGACGATCTTCCTTGGCAATCCATAGCGACAAACAATGTTTTTTATCACAAAATCCAATACCTTCTTGATCATTATGGTTGTGAGTGGCTCGGTTTCGACTCATTTAGTGAAGTAGTCGACAGCAACCATAGCATACTTGACGCCGCCCTTCTCTCTGGGCAAAGATCCAATTAGATCTATGCCCCAAACTGCAAATGGCCACAAACTTTGCATCTGTTTAAGTTCATTAGGGGTTGTTCGTGGGATTTTGGAGAACCTCTGGCACTTGTCACACCTCCGCACAAACTCCATTGAGTCTTCATTCATTGTGGGCCAGAAGTATTCTTGCCTTAGGATCTTTTTTGACAAGCTCTGCCCCCCAGCGTGGTCTCCACAAAAGCCTTCGTGTACCTCTTTCATCAATTCTTTGGCCTTCTCTTTCAAAATACATTTGAGGAGTGACATTGAGTATCCCCTTCGGTACAAGATTCCATCGACCAAGATATACCTAGCAGCCTGTCGCTGAAGGGTCCTGGCTATGTTTCTATCCGTTGGTAATACGCCTTGCGTCAGATACTCTATATACGGTGTCATCCATGTATCCGCCATCTAGATCACCGTAGCGGTCTCCTCTGCTCGGATGCTTGGCATAGATAGTCGCTCAACTGGAACTATATTCAGAGTATCTGTATCATTTGCACTTGCTAATTTGGCCAAAGCATCAACATTGGAATTCTAGTCGTGAGGTACTTGCTGGAGGTTGTATTTGTCAAACTGAGCCAATAGGTCTCTTGTTTTGTTTAGATTGACAACCATCTTTAAACCTCGCGCCTGGTATTCTCTCATGACTTGATTCACCACCAATTGAGAATCACTGTAGATATCAAGCACCTTTATATTCATGTCCCTGGCTAAACACAATCTAACGAGTAATGCTTCATACTCAGCCTCGTTGTTAGAAGCAGTGAAGTCAAACCTGATTGCGCAGTGAAATTGATGTCCTTCCGGCGTTATCAATATCACCTCTACTCCAGCGTGGCACTCGTGAGAAGAACCATCTGTAAATAATTTCCACGAAGGAGCTTGGTTTTGACACTCAGGCTCATTAGGCTCTTCAATATGCTCGCTATCTGTAAGTTCAGTGAACTCTTCAATGAAGTCGGACAGGGCTTGCCCTTTTACCGTTGCTCACGGCAAGTAAGATATATCGAACTGACCAAGTTCGACTGCCCATTTTAACAATCTACCCGCAGCCTCTGGTTTTTGCAGGACTTGTCGTAGAGGCTGGTCGGTCAAAACCGTGATTGGGTGAGCTTGATAGTAAGGCCGCAGCTTCCTGGAGGCCAAAATTAGGCAATAGGCTAGCTTCTCGATGGGCGGGTACCATTGTTCTACTCCAATTAGCATTTTGCTTACATAGTAAACAGCCTTCTGCACGCCTTCTTCCCCCTTACTAAAGCGGCACTAGCAGCATATTCCATGATCGCCAAGTAGATGAACAAAGTTTCTTTATCGATCGGCTTTGATAGGATGGGTGGTTGCGCCATATGATTTTTTAATGCTTGAAAGGCCTGCTCGCATTACTCCGTCCACTCAAAATTTTTGTTGCCTCTAAGTAGATTAAAAAATGGAACGCACTTATCTGTTAACTTTGAAATGAATCTACTAAGAGCAGCAATTCTTCCGGTTAAACTTTGAACATTCTTAATCTTCGCTGGCGATTTCATATTGACCAGGGCTTTAATTTTCTTAGGATTGGCTTCAATTCCTCTCGAGTTAACAATAAATCCCAAGAACTTCCCTGATCCTACTCTGAAAGAGCATTTAAGGGGATTCAACTTCATCTAAAATTTGTTCAAGACATTGAAGCACTCCTGCAAATCCTTTATATGCCCTTATGCTTTCTTCGAATTGACCAGCATGTCGTCGACGTAGACCTCCATGTTTGTGTCGATCAGTTCCTTAAACATGTGGTTGACTAGTCACTGGTAAGTCGCACCAGCGTTTTTCAAACCAAAAGGCATTACTTTGTAACATTAAAGCCCTGTATTAGTCCGAAAGCTAGTGTGATCCTCATCAGGGGGATGCATACTAATCTGATTATACCCGGAGTATACATTTATGAATGAGAGAATCTCATGTCCTGCAATGGCATCGACCAGCTGGTCGATTCTTGGGAGTGGGAAACAGTCTTTGGGGCAGGCTTTATTAAGATCTGTGAAATCCACGCACGTGCGCCACTTGCCATTCGGCTTGGGAACTAGCACGGGATTAGAGACCCATGATGGATAAAATGCCACCCTGATGAACCCATTCTCCTTCAGCTTTTCGACTTCTTCTTTTAAGGCTTTTGATCTATCTTTGTCGAGCAGCCTTATTTTTTGTTGCACTGGTGGAAAACTCTTGTCGATGTTCAGGACATGGCTGATGACTGCAGGGTCTATCCCGACCATGTCTTTGTGCGACTAGGCAAAGACTTCCTGGTTCCTCCTTAAAAACTCCACCAGTGCTTGTTTTGTTGTTGTCTCTAAGTTTTTACCGAATTTCACAACCCTGGTCGGATTTTCTTCATCGAGTTGGACCTCTTCAAGGTCCTCAATGGGTCCAATTTCTTCCTCAAAATCCCCAAAGCGAGGATCCAAATCCCTATCCTCCCTTTGGGCAACGCCCTATTTGGTGACATTATCACCCGAGTGGGCCTGAGTATTAGTTGCCACTTGCAACTCTTTTCCGAGAACATCTCTCGATACGCCCTTCTTCGCCTTGGTGATCGAGGCATTGTAACACTCCCTTGCTTCCCGTTGATTTCCCAAAATGCATCCTACCCCTGCGTCTGTTGGGAATTTCATGGCGAGGTGCCATATCTAAGTGACGGCCCGTAGGTCGACCAAAATTGGTCTCCCAATCACAGCATTGTATACTGATGGATAATCAACTACTATGAAAGTAGTGAGTAATTTCCTATTAGCAGGTGTAGTACTTGCTGTAACTGGAAGCCTAATTGACCCTATTGGGGCGAGCCCTTCGCCGGAAAAACCATAAATGGTTTGGTTTCATGGCTCCAAGTCTTTGACGGACAGCTTCATTCTTTCCAACGAAGACTTGTACAAGATGTTAACTGAACTTCCTGTGTCGACCAACACCCTCTTTACCATCATGTTGGTAATTTGTACGTCTATGACCAGTGGATCGGAGTGTGGGAATCGCACGTGTTGGGCATCATCTTCAGAGAAGGTTATCAATTCCTCCTCTGTTTGAGCCTTTTTTGGTACTCGATCCTCCACACTCATCATCTCGATGTCCTGGTCGTGATGTAGGGTTCGAGTGTATTGTTCCCTTGCCTTCCCACTGTCTCTTGCAAGATGTGGGCCTCCGCAGATGGTGAGTAAAGTGCCTGCCACAGGAGCTGGCTATAGAGGTGGTGAATGTTGGCATGCAGGCGCCTGCTCATTGCCACCTTGAGCCTCTCGCTGAGACCCTCCTGCGGCTCGCACATATCTTCTCAAATGTCCCTGCCTGATCAGGAACTCAATCTCGTCTTTCAACTGGTTACATTCATTGGTATCGTGCCCGCAGTCATTGTGAAAACGATAGAACTTTGCCGTATCTCTCTTGGAGATATCTTTCCTTATAGCTTCGGGTCGTTTGTAAGGCACGCTTGAGCTGGCCGCCTGGTAGACTTCAGCTCGGCTTTTAACAAGGGTCGTGTAGTTGGTGAATCTTGGCTCGTATCGATTGCCTTTGGGGCGTTTACTCTCAGAAGTTGAAGGCTCATTGTTTGCCCATTTTCCACCATTCCTACCACTGCCATTCTCGTTGCCTTTACCGTTGTCATTGGGCTTTTCTGACCCGTTGGCGGGTTCTTCCTTGGGACCCTTGTTTTTTGTTGATGATTTCCCTTCGTTGGCAATCGCATCTTCGAGCTTGATATATCGATCAGCCTAATCCAAGAACTTTTGGGTACTTCTAACCCCAAGCTTTCTGAGGCTACTCCAGAGGGGCGAATGACGCCTCACCCCAGCAGTTAGGGCCATCATCTTACCTTCATCGCCCACTCTATTGGCTCTAGTTGCTGCTCGCATGAAACGTTAGACATATTCTTTCAAGGGCTCTCCCCCTTTCTGGCGTATCTCGACCAGTTGGTTGGCCTCTCAAGGATGTACACAACCCGCGTAGAACTGTCTGTAAAATTCATTCACGAACATTTCCCAAGATACTATACTAGCAAAAGGGAACTTGAAGAATCACTCCTGAGCAGTGTCAGACAATGTCGCACGGAAGATCCGGCAGCGGACATCTTCCGACACTTTTTGTATGTCCATTTGTATCTCAAACTTATTAACGTGAGATACTAGGTCTCCATACCCGTCGAAGTTCGGTAATGTAGGCATCTTGAACTTACTGGGGGTTTCAGCCGCGGCAATCCTCTGCATAAAGGGGGTTCCCCTCCTCCTATCGTACTCGATATGGGACGTTCGTCCCTCAACCAGCTGTTGTACCGCCTGGTTTAAGGCATCAATCTGAGCCTGAACAGCTTCTGGGACTGTTGGGGCCACCGGTGCCGGGGGAGCGTACTCGTCGTGCTTCTCACGGCGGTCGTTGAGTACGTCCCTCAGATCATCATCTCTTCATCTCTGCTCGCTAGCTCCTTGCCGACTAAAGACGTTCGGCTGCCTGGGTTGCCCCCCAGCGTTGTGGCTAGCTGGCCTATTTTCTCTAGGTGGGGGGCTTCTGGCTCCACCTCTTTCTTCATTTCTCTGGCCAGCATTTCCTCTGCCGGAATCAGCTTCATTATAGTCATGGTCATCTCCGAATTGTGGCTGACTACGGCGTGACCGGCTGTTCACGCTATTTCCTCCTCGGGCTGGCATTTCCCCGAGCGTCAGGGGGAGGCCTGCGCTGGTCGTTGGGTCCCCATGCATTGTTATGCCGTGGGGGGCCCCTGACCACAGAGCCTGACTCGATGTTCTTCCTGTTGGCAGAAGGACGTTGCCCCCTGCTAGATGGATTTGGCTCTTCGTCCCCTGGGCATCTAGGGCTACAAGGCGGGTGCCCTGCCCTATTCTGCCTCGGGCGCTGGGGATTGCCTCGACCAGCCTGGGTTGGAGACTGCTGCTCAGGATCCCTAGGCAGGACCTCATCCTGAGCCATAGGCGGCTGCTCTGGCCTTTTAAGGCTTGCTGGCTGGAGTAGAGGGCTTGGATTGGGACCTCTTTGAGGTGGTACATTTGGTGGTTGATCTGGCTGGGAGGCTGGTACAGCTTGACTCCTAGCCAGTTGAATGGCTGCTTCAAGGGCGGCCATGGCATCCCTCTGCCGACGATCCATTTCCACCTACCGCTCACTCAACTCTTGGTGCTGGAGTTCTATTTCCCTTTGCTACAGCGCCATCGCTTCGCAGCATTCTCCTGATTGGCCCTCAGATTAGCCAAGTCATCTTGCAACACTCCTATCGTTTCCCTCAGTGTTTCGGAATCTAATTCCTCCTCATCGAACTCCAAATGTGGTTCATTCTCAACCACATTTGGGGGAGGAGGTTGGGATGGTGTAGTGCCAGCAGCCTGTCCAGTCTTCTTGGATGTTTTCGCCATTAGAATTTTTCACAGTTTTTTGTCAAACTCTCAATGAAAGCACTAGATTGTTGACCCACGATTTGACCAACGACACGGAGTCAAATATACGACAAAAGATAAAACGGCAAGTAAGAAAGATGATCTAATGGCAGAGAAGAAAACACCAAGGATTTATAGTGGTTCGGCCCCAAAAGATGGTAATGACCTACATCCACTTAGTGCTATTATTAAGATTGAATCTCAAAGCAGTGATCAAAGAACCAGGATTCTTGAGTTTCACCAACCTTGGAAGAAATACAATAAAACGGTGGATAATTGCACTATAGCTCTCTCTTTTTCTCTATCTTAGCAAGAAGATTCAGGAATCAAAAGTCCCTTCCTTGCGCTATTTCATGTATATTTATAGGCTCAATGAGGATTACATATGCCAACGTACCTTATTTTTCCTTAATAATCGCATATCAAGATAATAAGAAGAAATATTCCACGCAATTGTTATAAGATTACAGTTTAAGAAGGAAATAAGTCAGGTTATACGACCAGCCTGGTCGTATCTAAAAGTTAACCTCTGGCGAAATGATGTGCCTTTGGTCGATAGTCGAGCAGCACTTGTGCCACGTGTCAACCACGTGTGAGAAATCCCTGTCACGTCATCTGCAGCCGTTTTTAGGGTAAACAGTAATTATTTATTAATTATTAATTAAATCTTTATAATCTATGCGCCAATATTTTTATGATTAATGATTGTGGACTAAGATAAAAAAAGAATGTAACTAATGTTGTCCCCGTATAAGGGAGCTTGTGGGCTAAGTTAGTTTGTTCATGAAAATCCATATCTAAATCACAAATATACAAATATAGTTGATGTATATGTTTAGAGACGTAGATTCCCCATTAATGGAATTAACTGCTCTTACTGTATATATCAACAATATCTTCATGTTTTTTATTTAGATATGGATTCTCATGACCAAATTAACTTTAGCCCACTTGCTCCCTTATACAAGAACAAAATTAATTACATTCTTTTTCAATCATTGGTCTGCGGTCATTAATGAAAGGATGTTGATAGATAGATAATAAAGTTATATTTTATATGTTGTTATATTAAAAATTTATAAGTTAGGTTTTCAAATAATGTTATATTAGAATTCGAGATACATGATTTTTATTGTGCAGACTAAGATGACCGAACGTTGAGCATCGCAGAGTACGGCCCCTGTATCATCTGCTGCTTCTTGTGTCGGCGATAATGTCGACGGTCAGTTCCCGCCTGATATGGATATTGTCACGGATGTCCTTGGACCCCGCTCGCGTTATAAGAAAAGGTTTGGGGGTTGCCTAGGTTGAAGGCAATTGGCGCAAAGAGGGCAGCATCTTCGTCAACTTCTCAAATGTCTGGGCAATTGTCACCTGAAGTGGACACTATTTTGCAGCAAACTCAAGACATTATGCTAGAAAATCATAACCTAAAGAAGTATACGACTAAACTTGAGAGTCGTTAACGACGTCAAGATGTCATGCTCAGTGCTTTGTTGAAGCAGGATGGTGTATTGGCTCATGGCACTACAAAAATCAGGGCCTATACCGAGAACAAATGTCCTCGGTATAAGCCGAAATGTCCTCGGTATATCTTATACCGAGACAATGTCGTCGGTATAAAGTTGTCGGTACAGCCGCGTCGGTAAAAACAAAACGTCTACCGACGACATTCAAAATGTTCTCGGTATACGTTTTACCGAGGATAATGTCCTCGGTAGAAAGTGACAAATGTCCTCGGTACAACAAACCTCAATTTCTCATCGTACTGGTACATACCGACATCTTGGTGGTATATACCGAGGACAATGTCCTCGGTATAGACTTGTCCCCAATTTTTTTTTATATTTGTTATTCCCTTATTTATTTATTTATTTTGAATTAAATATAAGAAAATAGAATAAAATTAAAACACTTATATTAAAGATATAAAAAAAAACATAAGAGTGTATTCGTTGAATTAAAATAAAGACTTGTCTTAAACATGATAATGTAATAGTCAATTGTAATAAAATTCATACATAAGTCCTACTGAGTCGGTGCTCCAACATCAGGATCATCGGGTGGTGGTGGTGGGGCAGATTGAGATCCCGGGGTGATACAATGAGTCCGGACATGCTCCTCTAACTGTCGAAGACGCTCTCTCATCTCAGACAACTCTTCATCTCTAGTTTGTGAAGGACGAAAATCAAATGGAGTTCGGTCCCTTATGTTAAGGATACGTCCATATCCTTTCTGGTGGCCCCGTCGTTTTCCGAAGACATTTTGTACCAAAGATATGTCTTCATCTTCAGGCGCACTCGAAACTGGTGTGGAACTCTCAGTATCAGTTGCCTGTGTCTGCTGTGTGTCGCGGTATGCACGCAATTCCTCCTGTGATACAATGTATAATGTAATTAAAATTTTGAAACAATTAAAAATTTGAAAAATGTTTAAAAAAACTTAACGTACCCAAGTATTTTTTGCTGTCTCTGTCACCCACCCTGTGCCTGATTTATGGTGAGTATCCATCCAGCTATCCGGGATGGACTCAAGTTGCCCAGTCTCTAAATTGCGCTGTCACGTACATATATTTTTATAAAATTAATAATTAAACGTAAATAAGAAAAATAAACTAAAAAATAATTAATTAACTAACCTTTTTATAGCGTAAGGCTGGGATTGACTGAGAACCTCCATAGCTAAGCTCTTTCAATTTCTTTCTATTTTCCTTGTTGACCACAGAACGTTTCTGCAAAAAGTTATCGTTAGTAATATATTTAATTAAGATAGTTAAGTTTAGCAAGAAATTAATACCGTAATTTCTGGGCGACGGAAAAAATCAATTGCTTTTTGCCACTGCGTATCCGTGCAACCACCATAACGATTTTGTGGCCCATTAATCGTTAAGTGCTCTTTAATATCGTACTTCCAGTCAGAATACTTTTTAGCACACGAAGTATCAATGCCTCTCAAGATCCCAGGCATATGCCCTTCTCCATATCTAGTACGCCCAATATCAAACAAATCATCCTAATTTACAAACATTTATTAGTAAATATCATATATAACATAAAATAAGAATTAAGATAAAAATACATAAACTACTTACTTCCAAATGTGCAAGTATTCTTTCTTTCGAGGCATTTGGTACTTTTGACCATTGAGGACAGTCCGGATCTGTGTACTGTCGAACAAGTAATCCGAGCTCTCTTGAGAAATTTGAGCTGTACTCTCCGATCTCTTTATATGTTCTCCCCCGCACATCCCACTCGAGAGGGAGAGGACGCCCCAACTGTTCCCTCTTTTCCCGCGTGTTCAATCCCTTATGGCGTCCACGTTTACTTGGAGGCGCTATTGTATGCAAATTCAATATTTTAAAATTAATATGGATTAATTGTTAAATTTTAAGGAGTATATCAATGTGTAAAATATTACCTCGTTCACAATCAGCTGGGATATCTGCCGGTCCACGTGGAGGATCGCATCCTCCACCATCACCCCCGTGAGATTGAGCAATAACATCAGCCATATCTGTCAAATTAATCGATATTAAAATTACATTTATCAGTTAAAAATGACAATATAAAATTATTTATTGTTAAAAATAATTACTTCAACATATTATAAAATTACCACTTAATTATCACTATAATAATCTTCACTATCATCATCGGTTTCTATGTGTTCATCTTCCTCTTCATCATCTTCATATTCAACCTCCTCCTCCTCCTCCTCCACTTCCTCTTCCTCCTCCTCCTCTTCTTCTTCCATTTCCTCCTCCCTCTCCTCCTCAATTGCAACATTAGTAGATGGACCATGATATCGAAAAAAGCAGGTGGGAAAATATTCTCTAACTTGCAAACAATCTCAACAATTGAAGTTTGGACTTTTTCTAAATCTGAGACTTTTAGAGTTCTCGCACAAATGAGCTTGAAGAAAGTGCATAACTCAATAATAGTTGTACTCATTGATTTCTCTAGGAATGCATGCACACCAACTGGCAAAAGGCGTTGCATAATGATGTGACAATCATGCGATTTCAAACCAGTTATCTTATTGTCATTGTCAATCACATTTTTCCTTAGGTTAGATCCAAAACCATCTGGAAACTTCACTGATTTAAGAAATCGACAAAACTTTTGGCGATCTTCAACAGTGAAAGTGAATTTGGCCGCAGGCTTTTGTATCCGACCATTCAACTTCCTCAGCTGTAACTCTGGTCTCATCTTCATCTTCTCCAAGTCTACTCTGGCACTAACTGTGTCTTTGGTCTTATTCTCCAGCCCAACTATTGTGCCTACTAAACTGTCACACACATTTTTCTCAACATGCATAACATCTAGATTGTGTCGCAGCATTATGTTGGCCCAATATGGGAGCTCAAAAAATATACTTTTTTTCCGCCAACCAACTTGCTCTTTTGTACGCTTTCTTTTTTGGCCGCCATAACTGACATGCTTACCAGGAAGAGAATCAGGTATAAAACTCATTTGTGTGAACATTTCTTGCATGGTTAATGGCTGTGGTGGTAATCTCTTTTCAACGACACCATATGTCTTCTTGTCCCTTCTAATGACATGTCTGATTGGTAAAAAATGTCTATGACCATAAAAAGCAACCTTCTTTTGTAAACGAATAGATGGTGTTGCCACATTGCAAGTAGAGCAAGCATGATAACCTTGAGCAGTCCATCCAGAAAGGCTACTCCTTGCTGGGTAATCGTTTATAGTCCACATCAAAGCTGCCCGAAGAGTGAAGAAACTGCCATCGACTGCATCTCGAGTCTGTACACCAGTCACCCATAATTCTTTTAACTCATCAATCAATGGTCTTAAGAAAACATCAAAATCTTTTCCTGGCGAATGAGGTCCCGGAATTAATAAACTCAACATGAAATTAGTTTCTCTCATGCACAACCATGGTGGCAAGTTATATGTCGTCAACACTACTGGCCACATACTATAAGACAGACTCATATTACCAAAGGGATTGAATCCATCTGCAGCCAATCCAAGCCGCACATTCCTGGGTTCCATTGCAAATGTTGGATTATTTCGGTCAAAGTCCTTCCAAGCTTTCCCATCAGCAGGATGACGCAATACACCATCTTCTTTTATACGTTGCTCGTGATGCCATCTCATATGTTGAGCAATGTGCCTCGATGCATATTTTCGCATTAACCTAGGGGTTAAAGGAAAATAACGCATCACTTTATGAGGCACTTTCTTTCCCTTGGTGTTCTTGTCCACCCATCGATCCTCTCCACAAACAGGACATTTGCTTTTTCCAGCATGTTCTTTCCAAAACAGTGCGCAATCATGCTTGCAGACATGGATTGACTCGTAGCCCAATCCAAGTTTCCGCAACAACCTTTTCGCTGCATAGTGCGATTTTGGAAGCTTATTTGGGGCTGGAAATGCATCATGTAACAACTCCAGCATTCCATCAAATATTTTGTTGGGAATTTTTCCCAACACTTTGAAATGCATTAACTTCACTAGGAAATTCAATGAAGTGTAATTTTGACACCCGGGGAATAATGGAGCCTCGATCTCAGCAAACAAATCGTTATAATGTTGCCCACTCCTGTAGTCAGTTGTAGGTATCTCTTGACCGCGCTCATTCTCCGCTTGTTCGTCATTGTCATTTTGCATAAGATCAGTGAGAACATCCATCATCTCATCTTCATCATTTTGATCTATCCGAGCTCTCATTGGTATTATTTCATCCTCTCCATGCCAATGCCAATTGGTATATTTCCGTAGAAAACCATTTACAAAAAGATGATTTTCTAATACATCAATTGTCTGAAATTCAACGTTGACACACCTCCTACACGGACATTTCACCAATCCCCTTGAGTCAACGCACTGCCGGGCTCTCTGGAGAAAATCCATCACACCAGCCTCATACTCATCGGATAATCGATCTGTCAAATTAATCCAACTCTTGTCGATCGACATTGTATGAATGTAGCACTGCACGGAACACTAATCATCAAACTTACAATCAATTTGTGTGTGTCCTAATTCAGAGAGAGGCAAATGTAAGAGTCTTCAATGACTCACCCTCTCTAAACGGGTCTAAGGCTTCTTGTGATGAACACTAAAAAAATATAATATTATCACTATGTGATAATAATACTATTATATCTTTGGTAATAATTTCTTATTACCAAAGAAAAAAGCAAATATAATTAAATATGTTTTTTTAATGTCTTATGCTTTTTGAAGTTAATTATGTTGTTTTATGATATCTAACTATAATATATTTCAGTGTAAATATTATTAAACTTATTTAAATTTGACATATTAATTTAGTATTTATTAAATTACATATTTTACTTATGCTTTATTGAATAGTTTGATTAATTTAAACAAAATTTCTAAAATTTGTTTAAAATTTATTTAACTACTTTAGGATTAATTTTTATTTTTATTAAAATTTAGTTGCATAATGTTAATGTTAATTTTTTTTATTCTTAATTTTAAAATATATTATTTATATAAAAAACATAAATTATTCAAAAATTGAAAAAAAATATTAAAAAAAATACAGAAAAATTAAAAACAACTAACAAATAATATTAAAAACATATTTTTTTAATTTTAATTTTAATAATGATTAAAACTAACAAATATTAAATTTAATTTTTTTAATTTTAATTTTAATTTTAATAATGGTTTTCTAATAATATATTTGTTAATTTTATTTAATCAGAACTAACACATATTATTTTTTTACATATTAATTTAGTATTTATTAAATTACATATTTTACTTATGCTTTATTGAATAGTTTGATTAATTTAAAAAAAAATTCTAAGATTTGTTTAAAATTTATTTAACTACTTTAGGATTTAATTATTACTTAAATTATTTAATTAATGTTTATTTTTATTAAAATTTAGTTGCATAATGTTAATGTTAATTTTTTTAATCTTAATTTTAAAATAAATGATTTTACTTATCAATTCACTATTTATTAAATTAGAAATTTTATTGAGTACTTCTACTAATATTCACAATATCTCTAAATTTTACAATTCTATAAAAAATTCGGCAGCATAACGACTATATTTTCATCTATCCCAAAATTTAAAATCCTGCAAATAACACATAAAAAATATCCAGACCCAGATCATGCAGAGAGCATTACAAATTCATTTTAAATAACTATATAATTTATAATTATTAGTCTAAATTTTATTAATTATTCAATTTTCTAACCAAAATATTAAAATTCTACTAAAAATTAACAACAACAAATTAATCATCAATATTCATAAAATCTGAATTTTTACTACTAACATAAGCAAAAAAATTAAAATTGACAACAACAACATACTAACATTACCACCAAAATTTTCAAATTAACACTCAAATATTTAATATGTTTACTAATATGTTTAATACACATAAAATTCACCAAACACAACATAGAATTTATTTAAAAAAAATACTAATTAATCATTTAACAATTTTCTAATTCCTAATATCATTTTTACTAATACTTATTTTGAAAACCTAAAAATAAATACATTCTATCTAATATAATTATTTCAGATTTTTATTAAAATTAATATTATATTATTTATATAAAAAAACATAAATTATTCAAAAATTGAAAAAAAAATTAAAAAAATACAGAAAAATTAAAAAAAACTTACCAATGCCTTCAATATCTTGCTAGCAATCCCTATAATCCAACAAAAACCGAATACCCAACCTTCAAACAAAAATTAGAAAATATCATTATACAATTTCATAAATATATATATATATAAAATGAATAAATAAACCATACCTTCAACAAATACACAGAAATTCCTTCACCCTTGGCAATTTTGGGGCTTAAAACCGAGCTTTTATGGAGGAAAACGACTATAATCGGCGGAGGGAGGCGGAGGTTTCGGAGAAAACCCAGAGAAACCAGAGAGGAAGGAGAAGGGGCTTCGCGGCTGAGTGTGATATTTATAAACCCTATACCGAGAACATGTTCTCGGTATAGGTCCTCGGTATAGCAACTAAACCTATTCAGAACCGCGAAAATGTCCCGCGCATATGAAATGTCTATACCGAGGACATGTTGTCGGTATAATGTTCTCGGTATTGAACCTTTTTTTTGTAGTGTGGTTTTACTGTCGACTTACCAGAACAGGATCCAGACGATGACGATGATGCTCACGGGGGCAGGGATGATGAGGAGGGCAGTACACATTTCTTTAACTTTTTTATTTATTTATTTAAAGTTTAATTTATTAGAGATTTCATTTACTAAACTACTTTTATATTTTCATGTTTGGTGGAGACAATAAATATTAATAGTTATATTTTTTTTATTTATTTGTAAAATTTTAATTTTATTTTTATTTCTAATTAAATAATATTACTAAAAAATTAAATAATTATTAATATATTAAAATTGAAATTTATTAATTAATATTAATATATTAAAAATAAAATTAGTAATATTAATAAAAAATTTATTTAAAAAATATTTTTACTAACGCAAAATTACGGCGACAAAAGTCTCAACATTTACCGGCGCAAAAATGCGTCACTACATATATCCACATTTTCCTGCGCAAAAATGTGCCACTAAAAAACACATCTTTTGCCAGCGTGATTTTGCGCTGCTAAAAGTGTTTTCCAAAATAACTTGACAAATTTTTTTCCCAACGCATCCTTATTTTTCCCGGTGCATTTTTTCGTCGCCAAAAGATACAATTGCCGACGCATTATGTTTTGTGTCAGCAAAAGTGTCATTATCGACGGGAGTACATCGTGGCCTTTTACCGACACAATCCCAAAGAACTTTTACCGGCGCAAAGTGTATGGTGCATATAAATACTTTTATAGTCCAAAATCATTATTTGGCCCCTCCTAAAATTTGATACAAGTTCCGTCAAGTAATAATAAATGTACTCTGAATTTATATCATATAATTAATCTCAATCATATAATTAAATATTGCGTATCCCAGCTTAAAAATATTCATAATTAAAATGTAATTTGAGTGTGGTAGCATATATCATACTCTACCAATAATGGGTCCTAAAATGTAGTACTCTTCCGTAATATATATTGTTTGAAAATATTGTTTTTACACCTTTTTTTTAACGATATAATAATTGTACAAATTAATTCGATTAACTTGTATATTTTTACAATTAATATTATATATATTATATTAATAGACGACCGTGAAAATTTACCACCTTTTAACAACCTTAATTAGTAGTCAGAAGTAACTAACGATCAAGCTAGTCAATGGCATTAAATACAGCTTACAATTCGAGTCTAAAAGAAAACAGTTTCTGCGAAAGAGATCTTGTCAATAATTAATTTTTTAAATATAGAAATATTATTTAATTTGGGTCGAATCTTTCGTAAAATATTGGCCTTGTTCTGGTAAAAGCTCAGACGATACAATTATTTGGTCAGTGAGGTCACGTGCATAATCAACTCGATAAGAAACGACCCAAAATCGTGTTCCACGGGAAAAAAAGCGTAAACACAACGTCCAAGACTTTGGGATACCATAGAACCATTTTACAATAATACCTAATTAAATAAACTAATTAACTAATTAATTCACTACTTAAAAAGGTCAAATATTTATGTATTATTATTATTAAATCCAACTTATTTCATTTCACACCGACCGTTTCCTCCTGGTATTTACTTTATTTATATTTTATTCATTGAAGAAGACTAATACACACAATTACTTACTTCTCTATTTATATAATGTATATATATATAAGCAGTGAAAATATCAATACTGAAATTTATTGTAGTTATTTTAAACGTACACTTCTTTATTGGCAAAGAGCTAGAGACAGCGACAAGAAATGTTACTTGCTGACAAGACCATTAATTAGTAAATGTGAAGTTATATATATGGAGCTCTTTAAATCCTTTATTGATTTTAAAAATAAAAATATTACTTAATGAAAACAGATAGTAAAAGAAAGAGAATATTTAGTACTGGATCCAAATTTATGAAACAACTAATATTACATTGTTTTCCAACCCCAAAACATTGAAGACATATTACCACATCAAATTCTATAACGGAAAATATTCTCACACTAAATATATATATTAAAAAAAAGATATGGTATAATTAAATATGACACCATACAACTCTTAAAAAATTAACATACAAATTCGTTTTATAATAAGGTATAATAATAATAATAATAATAATAACAAAATAAGTAAGGCATTATTTCACAATTGATAAAATGGTTATGATTCAGTTATAATGTATATATGTGGAATGTGGAGACAGCAAAATATATTTTCTTTACACGGTAAGATGATAAATCTCATAGGATATATCAATCATCCACTAATAGCAATGCATTTAAATTCAGACCAAAAATATCATAATGCATTCAAAAGTAATATAATAAAATAGATCACTTGAGATATTTGGGCATTTATTAATAAAGAAAAAAAATATTGCTTTAAATAATCACTTTAGTCTTTAAATATAACGGGAATCATGTAGAGCCCACTTTATCTAGTAAATTATTAATGGACGCAAGCATTTGTTTATAGTATTTCTTTATTGTAAAATATTATATTTATTAATATAAATAATAATATACAAATACGACGAAATTTATAAAAAAAACTAATACTAAAGTCATACTTTCACGCACTCTCATGCAAAATGAAATTTTGGCGACCAAAAAAAAAGAGCAACAAACATAACTACAACAAGAATATGTTGAGATGTGAAATATGGCTACATATACCAAAATATTTTATGTGTGCATGGTGGTAAGATGATATATTTCATAATATATACCGATCACAATTCACTACACTGATAACATTTAAAACTAGAAAAAAAATCATAATACAATCCAAACTTTAATTTAAATTAAAATAAAATCACTTGACAATATATTACTTTATAATCGGTATCAACCTTTAGTCAAGTTATACAATAATTAAATTTTGAACCTAAAACTTTATTTCATCATAAACGCGAATACAAAATATATATATATATATTTATAATAATAATAAAAAAAAGTTGGTAGGAGATAATAATAAAAATGTTAAATAATACATCAAACAAAAAAAATATGATGTAAAAATTTACTAAATGTTAAATTAGTAGAGCGACTACCTTTCACTAAACATACAATGAGTTCGCTAGTAAAAATGTGAAATTTATGTTGTGATGGTCGTCTTCACAGGTTATAAAATGGGTCTCTCAGTCGCGTAGAATTCATATTTATTTATAATACATTTTAACGAATAAATAATAATATACAAATACAATGGAAGTAAAACATACAAAATTAGCGAGTGCCTTTCACTAGTCATATAATGAGTTCGCTAGTAAAAGCGTGAAATTCATATTGGGATAGTCATCTCCACGAGTCATAAAGTGAGTCCATTAGTCACGTGGAATTCACATTTGTTTATAATACATCTTAATAAACAATAATATACAAATATGACGAAATTAAAATATAAAGAATTAGAAATTTATTAAATATAAAATATGTGGGAGCAACTGTTTCCCATTAGTCATACAATGGGTTTTCTAGTGAAAACGTGGACTTCATGTTGGCAAGGTCGTCTTCACGGGTCATAAAGTGGGTCCCTCAATAGCGTAGAATTCACATTTATTTATAATACTTTTTAATAAAAATAAATAAATAATAATATACAAATATGGCGAAAGCAAAACATAAAGAATTAAAAATTTATTAAATATAAAATTTGTGGGAGCGGCTACTTTTCACTAGTCATACAATGGTTGAAAACGTGGAATTCATATTGGAATAATTGTCTTCACGAGTCATAAAGTGAGTCCATTAGTCACGTGGAATTCACATTTGTTTTTAATACCTTTTAATAAAAATAAATAAATACTAATATACAAATATGACGAAAGTAAAACATAAAGAATTAGAAATTTATTAAATATAAAATCTGTGGGAGCACCTGTCTCTCATTAGTCATACAATGAGTTTGCTAGTGAAAACATGGAATTCATGTTGGGAAGGTCGTCTCCACGGGTCATAAAATGGGTAGAATTCACATTTATTTATAATACTTTTTAATAAAAATAAATAAATAATAATATACAAATATGACGAAAGCAAAACATAAAGAATTAAAAATTTATTAAATATTAAATCTGTGGGAGAGGCTACTTTTCACTAGTCATACAATAGTTGAAAACGTGGAATTCATGTCAGGATAATTGTCTCCACGAGTCACAAAGTAGGTCCCTCAATCACGTGGAATTCACATATATTTATAATACCTTTTAAAAAAATTAAATAAATAATATACAAATATGACGAAAGAAAAATATAACAAAATTAATTTATTAAGTGTAAAATCTGTGGAAGCAGCAGCCTCCCACTAGTCATCAATAGGTTTGCTAGTGAAAATGTGGAATTCATGATGTGATGGTCATCTCCACGGGTCATAAAGTAGGTCCCTCAAAACACGTGAAATTCGCATTTGTTTATAATATTTTTAAAAGAATAATAATATACAAATATGACGGAAGAAATCCTTAAACAACGTAGGACAAGAATACTTCTATCACGCACTCTCATGCAAAATGAAATTGAGTTTGACCGAAACAAAAAGAGATTACAATTAGAACGGTGAATGTTTTGATAGATAGACCAGCAGTTTAATGTATTTATAAAATCTAAAAGCCTAATCTGGTTTGGTTCTTTTTATTTTATTTTTATTTTTGTTTTTATTTTTATTTTTCTCATTGTCTATCTCCTCCCTTTTCTCTCTCTTAGTCTGTTTCCCCATAAGGACTGTAACAAAATAAAATTCCGCCATTGACTGATAGCTTCTGAGATACCCATCTGGGTCCTCTTGACTCAGAGCCAGATCGGTAAGCTAAGCTAAACCCTGAAATTGCATTTCTCCAAAATTTGATTCAATTCATGAGTTTTTACCAAAACTGGATGCTGTTTTTAAAGTATAAATTTCCTGCCAAATCTTACCATTCAAATCAGATTTATTGTTATATTATTACTCAATCTGAATGGGAATCAGACTCAGGGGCTTTCCTGTTTTTCTTTTCACATGTTCAAATCAAAGAATCAATAATTAGAAGTTTTTCTATTGCCGTTTCATGCTTTCCACGTTTTTTTTTTTCTTTCCATTGAGCAAGAAAAGGTCATTTAGCTGTGTGTTAGCTGTTGAGAAAAATCTGGGAGCATTAGTAGGGGGCTTCTTATTCTTCTTCATGATCTTCTGTAATTGAGAAATGGGTTTTCTTTAATTTGGCTTTACAGGTTCCAGCAATGGGCTTAAAGAAGAGAAGGGTAAGCTGTAAAATTTTCAATTTTGCTATTTATCTTCAAAAGTTTAGCTCGTGGAAGAAGATTGCGATGAACCCAACAAAGTGAAAGAAGAATCCAAATCTATATACAACAAATCATCGTCGTTTTCTTCCTCCAGCCAATCACATTCTTCCTACCAGCCACCGTTCTCCCAATTGACCACTGCCACCTACTCCCCGGCCGCCGCTCTTCCGCCGGCCACTGGCTAGTGCCTCGATGTTGCTGCTCTTTTACAAGTCTTGAACATTCATGGTGGGAAAGGTTTACCTTCTTGCCTTCTCAATGTTTCATGAACAATAATTGTAGACTTGTGTTTTGATTTGGGGCTAAAATCAGTTTTCCTTGCAGCTCCTTCACCGTCTGATTGTTGTTCAAGTGCTCATCTTTTTTTTTCCCTTTTTTCTCTGGTTTGTAAAACAATATGTTGAGAGCACCCGTTAAATGAATTTGTTATATATTGCTAGTAATTTGCTTGCTGGGAACTAGTTGAGCATGCTCCTTACATTGATATATTGCAAAATATTGATAAATCTCTTTTATTCTGCTGAATAAAAATTAGTGAGAACAATTTACTGGTTGCGGTTGGTATACATTATAAATTGTGATAAAATATATAAAAATTACTAACTCCAAAATTCTGAGCTGCTGTACGCTTCTTTTTTCTTTTTTCTTTTTTTTTAAAACACAGATTTCCAACCGTAAACCAATCAAGTCAGGTTCTTTTTTTGTCTGAAACAAGAAATTCAAAGATGAATTTGAATTTTGGAGAGGGGTTTCCGTATCTAGGAGCAGAAGAGTTTCAGTTTGAAAGCTCTTGGGTGCCAGCAACTCCAGAGAAGCCCCCTATTTTGGGATCTATTGCAATCTCAGATATCCAACAAGGAAGACATCAGGACCCAGTAAATTCACTAGAATTGGCATCAATTACAGGAAGACATGCATCAAATTTTGATTGTTTGGCTCAAATTTTCAATGCAAATTCACAAGTGAGCCAAAATATGGGGTATTTTCGACATTCAGATGGACATCCAACAGAGAATAACCTGAGGACTAATGGCAGAGATGGTTCTCATCAACAGTCTTTACCTGAGGATTTTGTAGGCTTGAATAATAATTTATCGTTCATGCAACTGTTACAACATGGGGGAGCTGAAGTCCCATCGTCAAACACCTCGCTTTTAAGACTTGTAGAAATGGCAGCAGAAAGACCTGTGTTGCCACAACCACCACATCAAATGATCAACATCCAACAGGATTATGGCTCAGGTGGTTTCAATATTGGTGCCGGGTTCATCAGCAGCATAGCAGAGGGAACTGAAATTGGCAATTCACATTGGCAAGTGGGGAAAAGTTGGACTGATTCCAACACTGCTAATCTGTTAATCAGAGAACAGAGTGAATGTTCAAGTTCCAACCCACTGAATTATGGTGGCAGCTTACCCCAGACACTCAGCTGTAAGTATTTTTGTTATTGTTGAGTGCCTAATTGTTTAACTTCCATTTGAAAATTATCGAGGCACTTTTCTCAACAAAAAAAAAAATTCATTTCAACGCATTGAATTATGTAAGGAATTCCCTTTTAATTTGAATGAAATCAAGCTCCTGTATTCAGTTGTCTCTAGTGATTATCATTCCCTCGTGCAATTAAAACTATCAAAATAGTCAAATTAATGAACCCATATGAAATGACTAGAAAAGTAGATACAAATTAATAACATGAGCACTCCTATCTATGATCTTTTCAAGATTTCTTGTTTAGATGCTAAACATTGATATAATGAGCTATAGATTAACAATATACCAATGTTGATGTTATGAAAACCTAGATAAATTATAGCATTTCTATAAGATGGCATAAAGTATCCCCATAACTGAGTTCAAATATATATACTCGGTAAATATGTATAACCATATTGATGAACAAAACTATCTCTGCAGATGACCTCTCCACACCGTGCAAGCCAGGCTATGATTTGAATTACTCACCACGTAACTCCAATGCTCTCACAAATGTTGTCAACTCGCCTCATTTCACACCAGTAACACCAAATCATGTTACATCGGAGAACCAGCGGTCTGCATTACTAAAGTCCGCCATAGATGAAACCCCAAGTCAGGAAAGAGACACAACAAAGAATCTAATTGAATGCAGAGAAGACGAAGCAATTCAACTACATGGTGATGAACTCTTACAAAAGATTGTCGACTCATCGTCCACTGCCATTTCTACACCATACAAGGAAAATAAAGACTATATAACTGACCTGGGCATTGATCTGAATGAGACACCACAACAGAAACCACCAAAACGTAGAAAACACAGGCCCAAGGTAATTGTAGAAGGCAAACCAAAAAGGGGCCGAAAGCCTTCAGTTCCAAAAAATACAGAACCTAAGCAACCAAAGAGGAAATATGTACGCAAAAATGTTCCAAAGGAGTCAACATCTCAAACGGTGGATATGTTGGAAGAGACTAGAAATCCTAACACTGCATTGCCCAAAAAAAGTAGCAAGAAAGTATTAAATTTTGATTTGGAAAAGATTGGAGATGCAAATCTGGGCAATATAGTGACGCAGCAGGAGATGCACAACATGAATGGAAAAGCTCCAAGTGTTACCCTGGACTATCAAGCAACAGAGCTATGTAATGGAATTAATCATGCAAGGGATACAACTCCATCCATGCAAAGTGGCATACCTGTTGAACAGATGGTAGAAAACCATTTCATGAATCAAATGCCAAATGGCAATGTCCGTCCATTTGACAGTCAAGCAACTGTTGCTCTGTTTGATTCAACAAAAGATATGCATGTGAAAAATTTCAATGAAGCTGGAAGACATGAAATAAACAGAAATGTTGATCAACAGCTAAAGAGAAAGGAAGATGAATACATTCTGAAACAGCAACAAACATGTGCAGAAGCAATAGTCCGAGATAGAGTTCAAAGAAGCGATAATTGTGAAAACCTTCAGAAGATTACAGAACCAACAAAGCATGCTATGCCTCAGCCAATTCCAAAGACTCCCTCCTCCAATGAAGCAAGGGGGTCAAAAAGAGATCATTGCCACACCACTGAACATGCACATCTCTCAACTACAAATCATATGGATGCCAGTACATTGTTGTACCGAGGAATATATGAGATCTGCTCAGGAATTTCACAAACTCCTAAGAAAAAGAAAATTGGGGATGACTGCAGAGACACGCCTTCTAATGTCAAAGCAGCTGAGGGTTTGGGAAATGTTGAAACAACAAGAGCGCACAATGTCAATGCAAGTGGACTGAAATCAAAAGAGAATTGCACATTATTGGATACTCAATTCAGCAGAACTGCAGAGAGAGAAACTAATGAAATCAGCATGGTCAACATTAACAGCTATGATCACTCTACCCCTTCAGAGCATAACATACCATATCTCCAAATTTTATCCAGGCAACATTCACAAACAGGACAGACAGGTTCTGCAAGGGCCCAGTATCATGCTAACAGCCTTTCCACTGGAGCCACAGTTGAAGAGAGTAAACATCTCTCATCCCTTCCTAAAACGTCCACCACACTTGGAAATGCCCAAGTATTTCAAACTTGTTATGCTAGCATGTCAGAGATTAAGCAGACTAAAAAAGGCCCTCTAATACAATCAGCTTTGTCAGTATTGAGTACAGTGCAGAAACCCTTGCCCAAAAAAAGAGGTATATTTCTTGTTTAACAATACTTAAAATGGTGATTTTAATATGTTACTATAAGAACCCTAAAATTCTATCAATTTTTTATGTAGGTCCAAAGAAGAAACAAGTACATCCCACAGCAATAGACGAAGTCAATGTAAAAGCCCCTCTAATAAATTCAGCTTTGTCAGTATTGAGTACAATGCAGGAACCCTTGCCCAAAAAAAGAGGTATATCTCTTGGTTAACAATATACTTAAATGGTGATTTGAACACGTTCACTTGAGAACCCTAGAATTCTATCAATTTTTTATGTAGGTCCAAAGAAGAAACAAGTACAACTCACAGAAATAGACGAAATCACTTTAAAAGCCCCTCTAATAAATTCAACTTTGTCAGTATTGAGTACAATACAGGAACCCTTGCCCAAAAAAAGAGGTATGGCTCTTGTTTAACAATATACTTAAATGGTGATTTGAATATGCTCACTTAAGAACCCTAAAATTCTATCAAGTTTTTTATGTAGGTCCAAAGAAGAAACAAGTACAACTCACAGCAATAGACGAAGTCATATACAAATTTCAGAGCCTTAACCTCAATGGAAGCAGCAGTGGATTACAAAATCCAGACCAAAATGCACTTGTCTTGTACCAAGGAAATGGTGCAGTTGTTCCTTATGGGGGTTTTGAGTTTATCAAGAAACGTAAACCACGACCTAAAGTAGACCTTGATCCAGAAACAAACAGGATTTGGAATCTTTTGATGGGCAAGGAAGGAAGTGAAGACCTGGAAGGAACAGATACAAAAAAGGAGAAGTGGTGGGAAGAGGAAAGGAAAGTGTTCAGTGGGAGAGTTGATTCTTTCATTGCTCGGATGCATCTAGTTCAAGGTACACTTTCTTACATTTTTTTCTATATTTAATAATAATAAAAAGGAACCCTTAATGTTTTTTTTTTTTTTTAAAAAGTCCAATAAAAAATATATATGTAATAATGTTTAAAGTACTCTCCTAGTTCAGAAAGAATTCTAGAAAGCACCAAAAATTCATCATTATGATCATTTGCATACTACAAATCTTATGAAGTACAATGAAGTTAAATTGAACCGGACCTCACACTATACTGTAGATTTTATAGTAATTTGATCAGCTTCATTTCAAAAAAAAAGGCAAATTGTTGTTTCAATAGCTATGCATGTTTGTAATTGATGGATACATAACCAAGTTACCATTTTTTTCCACAAAGCCTTATATGCAGCTATAAAACAGTATAGATTTCAGCAACTAACCAAGTATGTCTCTTTGCAGGAGATAGACGTTTCTCTCGGTGGAAAGGATCAGTTGTAGATTCAGTCATCGGAGTCTTCCTTACTCAAAATGTTTCAGACCATCTTTCAAGGTAGACTCAATAACATATAATTATTTTTTAACCAAATGGCATAAAATGTTCAATAAAAGCAATTTGTATCCTTTACCGCAGCTCTGCCTTTATGTCTCTGGCTGCACGATTTCCTCTTAAGTCGACAGGCTATAACACACAGGATAAGGTCAACACAGTAATAATAAGTAAAGAAGCAACAATCCCCATACCGAATCTAAATGACACCATCAAATGGCACGAAGACTCAAGAGAACAAATCAATGGCCAAAACAGGGCACCCAATCAATCTGCTGAGGGTCAATGGAGAGATAATATAGCAATAACCAAAAAAAACTTGACAGACGCACAAAGCCAAAGTTCAGAAGAAGAAATCATATTGTCCCAAAATTCATTTGATTCCTCAATCACTCAAGTCGCTGGAGGAATCAGATCCTGTTCAGGCTCAAATTCAGAGGCAGAAGATCCTTGTACTGGATGGAAGCCTAGCAACACCCAAGTTTCATCCTTAACAGATTATCTATTGGCGGAAAAAAGTGCCACAGTCCAGGAAGTTTATGATCGTGTAAATGGATGTACAGTATTTGAGAAATACAAGAGCTCTTATTCAATGAAACATCCTGATTTCCCTTATACAAACAATGCAGACTATCTGTACATGCAACCAGCTCCCCATTCTGGAAATGATGAGTTGTTTATGACAACTGACCCAAGAGCACCAGAAGTATGTTGCTTTGAAAGCTTCAGTGAAGAAAGCACGTCATCTTGGCATTCAACTGGTTCCAGATCTGTAAAGGGGCCAGATACAGTTTCCAAAACCCCAAGGTGTAAAGAACAAGCTGAACGTCTCGGTGACAACTCTGAGCAACAGAATCAAGTTTGGAAGTCTCAAAAAGCACCATCAGCTGACCCTTGTGCATTATTATGCTCACAATTAACAGCCCAAGAAGCACTTCAATCAAACATTGAATACAGTCGGTCTTCTTGCAACAATTATCAGCATTTGAAGAATGACATGTTTCAAGCAGAAAGCACTTCACTTACAAACCCTGTAAAATTTTCTGACACAACTGAGGGGACTGTCCCACATGTCAATAAACTCACAGGTAAAGCTTTTGAAGCTGGGGATAGTATTTCTGCAGTAAGTATCCAGATAGAGAAAGAGAATAAGTTGGCGGAGCCAAGTTCAGACCATACTCAAAATGGTGCACGTACAAAAACTTCAAAAGCAAAAAGAGGCAATGCTACAGGTCAAAACAAGAATGAAGTTGACTGGGACATTTTAAGACAGCAGGCAGAGACCAGTGGAGACAAAAAAGAAAAAAGAAAAGATGCACTGGATTCAATTGACTATGAAGCGATTAGAACAGCTAATGTTAAAGATATTTCTGATGCCATCAAAGAACGAGGAATGAACAACATGCTAGCAGAACGAATCAAGGTTTTTCCTTACCCTTGTACACTGCCACTCATTGTAATGTGTAAATATAAGAATTATATCCCAATTGTATAAAATAAAGTGAAGAATATCAGCATCAAAGAATCATACACTAGAACAACTTCTAGGGTTCAAAAGTAATAGGAATTGATCTAAACATCACTGATTAGAAGTTTGCAACACACCTATATATCCTTTTGGTTTTTTCTTTATGCAAAAATTTGCTTTTATTAATTTTTTAAACCCTAGAATTTATTTCAAGATTGAGGCATCCTTGAATTTAAAAATTGTTTCACAATGTTGCAGGAATTCCTAAACCGCATAGTCAAAGATCATGGAAGCATTGACCTTGAATGGTTAAGAGATGTTCCCCCAGATGAAGCAAAGTAAGTTATTCCAAATATATCAATTTGCTTATAAATATAACAAGACAAGGTCAAAATCATAAACCAGGGACAAGGTTATTTGTAACATACATTTGATTTTGTATATTTTCTCTACAACATCTGCTGCAGGGATTACTTGCTAAGCATACGAGGACTGGGATTGAAAAGTGTGGAGTGTGTGCGACTTTTAACACTTCATCATCTTGCTTTCCCGGTAAGGTCTATTTGGCTGTGTTTGTTAAATTATAAGAGCTGAAGGGGAAATTTTAACTCAGGACCATAATATCAGATTTCTGTATCTTTCTTTTGTTTTTGGCTAACCTAGTATATGTATTTTCTATGTTTGTAAAGGTTGACACAAATGTAGGAAGAATAGCAGTACGACTGGGTTGGGTACCCCTCCAACCACTTCCAGAGTCACTTCAATTACACCTTCTAGAACTGTAAGTATTGTGTATGTTTCAAATAAAAGGTGTATCATATTAGATAAAGAATTTCTGACCAGAATCTTCTGTAGATATCCGGTGCTGGAGACAATTCAAAAGTATCTTTGGCCAAGATTATGCAAACTTGATCAACGAACACTGTAATTTCATAATTCCTTCAACCATTCAAGTTTTTCTTAAGAAATGCATTTCTCTATTGAATAAAATCTTGTTTGGTCCATAAATGCTGTTGTTATTAATCCATTAAACTACCCCAACTACAGATATGAGCTACACTACCAGATGATTACATTTGGAAAGGTTAGTTATCAATCATTCCTACATAAGCTAAATTGGAATTATTCCAGGAAAATAGTCTCATCCTTAAATGAATATACATACGCAGGTCTTCTGTACAAAGAGTAAACCAAACTGCAATGCATGTCCTATGAGAGGAGAATGCAGACACTTCGCAAGTGCTTTTGCAAGGTATACATCCTTATAAAACTGCAATTATGTATCTTAGTTCCACTACCAACACAAGTAAACGAGAGAAATATCAAACTAGCTATTTGGAACCAGAAGTTCATATGTTTTAGCTAGTAGGCATATACAACAACATCCAGGTTATCTACATACTACTTGCATGTTTGAACTACTGGAAGTTCATTAGTTACATAAAATAGTAAGAGATAGAAAGAAAATAGGTGGGGTTAGTACTATCTATAGTAAATTTCATATTTCATTATCACAAGAGTTCCAGGAACTATGAGGAACAGCCTAACAGACCATGGGCTTAAAGATCTACATGTATCATAATGAAATGTATTTGCCATGCAATAACTGCGGCCCAAATAATATTTGAAACCTCCAACCAAATTGAATATGGAAATGGAATAAATGAAAAGCATCTAATAAATTAGATTTTATTTATATTTTTAAGAAGGAGAAAAAATCCATTCTTTTTTCTTCTCAAAATTGTTGAATTTTGTGATATGCACGACTATCAATCATTAACATTAAGACTAATATGAATTATGTCTAATGCAGTGCAAGACTGGCCCTACCAGGCCCAGAAGAGAAAAGAATTGTGACCTCCGATGTTCCTACACAAGCTAACAGTCCTGCTGTAGTTATGAATCCTGCACTACTACCTCCACCAGAGAACAATTCACTCATAGAAGTTGGCTCTAAAACTGAGAAGTGTGAACCAATCATTGAAGAGCCTGCAACACCAGAGCAAGAATGCATAGAGGTGTCACAAAGTGACATTGAGGACTCCTTTTATGAGGACCCTGATGAGATTCCAACCATAAAACTCAACATTGAAGAGTTCACAGAAACCTTACAAAACTACCTGCAAAAGAATATGGAGCTCCAAGAGGGTGACATGTCCAAGGCTTTAGTTGCCTTGAATCCAGAAGCCGCCTCCATCCCTATACCTAAATTAAAGAATGTCAGTAGACTTCGAACGGAACACCAAGTGTAAGTACATTACTATAAAAACATACTCAAATGGTTCGTAGCTTACAGATGCCAATCAAGTTACAATTACAGAGATTCTTAAAAAATGTGTACATTTTAAATTCTCAACAAAATGATCTAATGCAGGTATGAACTACCAGATTCACACCCTTTATTGGAACGGGTTAGTTAATTTCTATCTCTGGAATTATTAATTTAACTATATCAACCATGCTACTCATTTCAACTGAGCATTTACATTGTTTTTAACAGCTTGACAAACGAGAACCAGATGACCCAAGCCCTTATCTTCTTGCTATATGGACACCAGGTATGTACAAAGTATAATATTCCTAATATTGCAAATAAATTTAGACGAAAAAAAAGGGAACAAAAGAAAGATTTACCCTGGACCACTCAAAACTCCAAAATTCCTCCCACCACCCCCAAAAAATAAATATATAAATAAAACACTTGGACTAATCAACAGTCATGACATAGTATATCAACAGCCAAAATCAAGTTACAGATAAGTGGATAGCGTAGCTTTTGTCCGTTATCTATGAAAATATTTATAATATTTATATACTTTGGCAATTAATACTGCTTTTATTTTGGCACACATTGATAGGTGAGACTGCAAATTGCATTCAACCATCAGAAAGAAGTTGCAGTTCCCAACAACCAGACAAATTATGTGATGAGAAGACATGTTTTTCATGCAATAGTATTAGAGAAACAAATTCGCAAACCGTGAGAGGGACAATTTTGGTAAGAAAATACCTTATTCATAACATACATATACAATTCCAAAAGCAACACAAATAGACTACTTTCAATTGCTTACTGATGTTTTAAATGACTTCGCTCCAGATACCTTGTAGAACAGCAATGAGAGGAAGCTTCCCACTTAATGGCACATACTTTCAAGTTAATGAGGTAAGTGTCCAAGTAAAATATGTTAACTCTTACCTCCCTCAAAAGAAAAAAAGAAAAAAAAAACTGCTTGCTACACACTATTGTATAGATACATTAGTATGAATTGAATATATATAGAAAAACATATTTCTTAAGCACAAAAGAAGAGTCGCACGCATAATTTTGGTATATTAGATTTATGTATGTTTACTTGATGGGGCTAGGTTACCTGCCCTGCACCCATTCTACCCAGCTAATTGAACAATCATATTTGTTTGCTTACCCTAGTGAGTTGTGAGACAAACGAGCATTCATCTTTTTGTCCAATTGTATCATCTTGCAGGTATTTGCAGATCATGATTCAAGTCTAAATCCAATCAGTGTTCCTAGAGAATGGATATGGAATTTACCAAGAAGGATGGTATACTTTGGAACCTCCGTATCAACAATTTTCAAAGGTATTGTATTACATGTTTATAAACATTATTGCTTAATTTTCCAAAATGAAAAGATAAAAGTTACTGACAAACAATAAACAAAATATGTATCAGGCCTATCAACAGAAGGAATTCAGTTCTGCTTCTGGAAAGGTACATATTACTACTCTCAACTATGGTCATTATACTATTTTCTTTAGTAACATTTAGAAAGTTATCATAGTTACTGGAGCATGGATGGGCAACTTGGCATACTAAGAAGGTATAAGAATGAAGTATCGATAGGATTTTGATGAAGATCTAAACTATTAAGTAACAACCTTAAAACACACTAGTTAAAACATTCTTGTTATCGTTAAGTTTCTCATCAAGCCATTGAAGCTAGGATGCAGTAAACTTGGAGGTCTGGGATGTCTTTATTTATTTCTTAAGAGCACCACATGTGCTGACTATATCAAAAAAAAAGTTAAATCTTTTTAAGGAATGACTGCTAACATTAATGACTCCTATGTGCAATATCATATCAGATACCACAAGATTGTGATCCCACATAAAGCTTGCCTAAGTGTGGTATGCTCTACCCAATGCACTCCCAAGTCCCAACCAACTACCTGTTGTCCATAACATGAGCAATCACTTTGCTATCCCTAGAGCCATGCAAAGCCCAATATAATGCAAGTTTAGGTTGCAATGGTTCTACCAGAAAAGTATTTTAAGGAGTATCAACAGTCAATTAATTAACACATGTTAAATGTTCGGAAATTCATTTGCAGGATTCGTTTGTGTGAGAGGATTTGACCTGACAACTAGGGCACCTCGACCTTTGATAGCCAGATTGCATTTCCCCGCAAGCAAGTTGATCAAGACAAAAAATGATGACAAAAGATGAAAGAGACTGAGCGACAGATGGTTACCAGCAGCCTGTATAAAATAAACGTCTGTTGCACAAAACAGATAAGACTACTGACAGGGTACAATAGGTCAACTAACAGATTGTTGTACATCAACAACCATTCTTCCTCTAACCTGAAATGAATTTGCCACATCTTGGCCAGCAGGGAGCACAAAGCATTTTCAACATGCTGATAGCCCAAAATAAGTGGGAAGTAATTTGTATAAGACTAGATAAACATTGTTATTGTTTCAACTTTGCTAAGCAAAGCACATTTTCATTATCTAGCCATTGTCACTTCCCAAAGAGAGGAAATAATTGAGTAGTTTTGATTCATCCTAAACAAAATATCAAATGATGTACGAATAAGCAGAATTGAGTTCATAATACATGGCCGGTGTGTTAAAGATAACAATGCGTAGCAATATCATACGTGCTTATTATCTCTCGCATTGAGAAAAAAATATATATAGTTATCTCCGTGAGACACACCTTGATTACGATATTATTTGAAAGACAATAAACTAATAACTTCGTCGAAGAAAATCATAAAACTCGGATTCCAAAAATGCGTTTTTGGTAGTAACTTAGTACCAGTCAACTAAACTTCAATCCTCGGAGAAAACAAAGTCTCGACTCTTCAAGTTTCGAATGTAAGAAACTTGAACAAAAAGTATTGCAAAAGCTGCACTAAATCTTATAAAATGAAAACCTTACTCTACAACCAAAACAATTGAACTCAAGTAATCTGGTAGACTGGATGGAGCAATAAACCCATGGTAATTAATTTCACCACAAACTCAATCTTTTTTCTCTTAAACTAGTCATCCTGCTAAACTTATATAATCTTGATTTCAATCCAGGAACTTGATGTTAAAAATAAACATATTCACATATTGTCACACAGATACATGCAAATCACAACTTTTGTTTCGAGCCAGAAAAGCAAACAAACATATTTACATATAGTCACGCACAAAAACAAGATAAATGCAAATCAAAGTCAGCACATTATTAGCTTTACGTATTATAATGAGATGCAAAAAAAAATTATTTTCACCTTAACAAACTTCATCCAAAATGAACTTTTTGCAAGAACGTGTATTGTACTCAGCCTTAGTAATTGTAACTACAACAAAATAACAACAACCAGAATCATTGTGAATATCTTATCGATCTAAAATTTCGTAGGAACTCAACAGCAATCCATTTTTTCGTCCCAAATGAATACGATAATCTTACCAAAAAAAAAAACCACTATTTAAAATAATGTTTAAAAAAACTAAAAAACATATAAAAGATTCACTATTATGATCGACATAAACCATATCATAATCAAACAAATCGATAAATGGAATGAAACGATTCGACTTTCGAATTGGTTACGGAAAAAAATGCTCAAAACGGAAAGTAAAAAAAGCGATTTCAGAACCGTGAAGTTTATACACCAAGCTAGGGTTCGAGAATGGGAAGAGATGGAGAAAAATACCGGTGTGGAGGCAGGCCATTGGAGAGTGCTTCGAAGCTTGACAAAGATGAGACCCATAAGATCGCTAGGGATAGGGAAAGATTTTTATTCAGAAGAAGCGAAAGTTTTGGAATGGAAAAGTTTTGCCGCCTTCGGCTCTTCCCTCCTTTTATTGAAACTTTGTCATCCATTCTAACACGTGGTCAATTTGGTAGTATTTATTTTCCTTTATTTCCTCTTAATTTTAAATATATTAATATCCCCGTAATTAATGCAATTAACACCTCCAAATAATTTATTCGTTCAAAATTTCTGTATACAATTTAACTAATCTATATCTATATATTTATATGAATAGAACATCTAGGAGGAAAAGAGGAAATGTGACACTTTAAAATTATTTCAAAACATTTTTTTTTTATATTTTCTTATTTTTTAATTCTTTTTTTTTCAAATTTATGATAACGAAAAAAATTTATTTTAATAATTTTTTATTTTTTTTATTAACTTTAACGGAATATTATTATATTTAACAAAATATTATTATATTTAACTGCATATTGTAAACATAAGTAAAATTAAATAATTAAACAAATTAAAATATAATATTTTTGAGATATTTTACAATAATAATTATTTAAAATTAATAAAATCATATATTTTATAACAAATAAAATTTGATTAAACTTAAACTTAATATTATATTAAACATATAATATATAATCTTTTATTGTCACTGCCAAATTAAAAAACTATAACAAATATAAACTTAAACAAAAATAAATTAATTAATTAAAAATGATATTTTTAAGATATTTTATGATAATTTAAATAATTAAATCATATTTATTTAATAATAATAATAGCATACATTATTTTTTTTATCTTATAAAGTTGTGTGATACCTTGTTTTTTATCAAGTGATTGTAGTTTTTTTCTTTATCAAATTCACCAAAAGACATTATGAGATACATTAGAAACTAAAAATAGTTGATGCATGCATATTATTGTCTATTATTGTATTTTATATTTATGTCATGTAGCATGTAAATATATAGTTATGTCAACGTTATGTTTAGATGTCATATATAGAGAGATTATTGATATAAATATTTATATATACTATAAAATTATAATTTATTTTATTATTTTTTTTTTTTCAAAATAAAAAAAAAGCAGTGAACCATTTTTATTAAAATTATAGATAATGTTTACAACTTTAAAACTAAACAAATTTGCATTACACATTATTTTTACCTAGTCACACACTAAAATAAGCTTTACGATATACAATTTTTTTAGGAGAGGATATACAAAGTTTTGGCTTTTCTTTATTTAAATATTCTCTAAATTTTGTGGTTTTAATAATATTAAACCAGACTTTTGTCAAAAATATATACAGTATATATAAAATTGTACTTGTGTGTTATATCAAATATACAATATTTATACTGCAAAAAAAAATATAGAATATATTTTTTTTTAGTATATTTTTATTCAATTAATGTTAATAAAATAATAACATATTCTCTAATTATTTAGAATAATTTATGTTTTATGATATATTATAAAAATCTTTAAAATATTTTTAAAATATATATATATAATTCAATCTTTTGAAATAAAAAATTTATTCGAAATCATTTTAATTATTTAGCTTTTATTTTTTTTTAATGTTTTTAATTTTTGATGTTTTGTTTAAATAAACTAATTTGTAAGATTTTCATAAATAATACTTTGTTATAATATATAAA
The DNA here is from genome assembly GCF_963169125.1 of Humulus lupulus. Classification (NCBI taxonomy): domain Eukaryota; kingdom Viridiplantae; phylum Streptophyta; class Magnoliopsida; order Rosales; family Cannabaceae; genus Humulus; species Humulus lupulus. The sequence goes on from NC_084800.1 coordinate 74,556,166, forward strand.
TAATAATTTGTTAAAATACATATAAACCATTTTAAGTAAATAATTAGATAGTATATGTTATATACATTTCTTGCAATGGCGTGGCAAATGACATGGCAAAAAAACACATAGTATGAGTCAAAATAGACTAAGCTCGTTTCATTCGAGGACCTCACCCATCTCACTCGATAAGGTGCTCACTCACCTCACTCAATGAGGTCCTTAATAATCTCTCCCTCGGTTGAGACTCATCAAATGAAGACAGTTGCCAATAGAGCTGTAAACACGGGCCGGGCTTTCTAGCACGACACGAAACCGGCACGAGCACGACACGGCACGAAAAAATATGGGTCTGGGCCAGGCACGACACGACATGGGCCTGAGCACGGCACGGCACAACAAGCCCGAAGGCACGACACGAAAGCACGAACAAACTAGCCCGAAAGCACGACACGATAAAAAACTCGATATTTTGATATTAATAATCATAATAAATTTTTATTTGTCAATTATTAATAAATTAAAATGATAATAGAAGTCTTATTTTTCTCAATGTTTATATTTTTATAATTATATTAATTTATTTTAAGATTTGTGAGTTAAATTTAGCATTTATTAGTAGGTATTAAAATTCTAATAATTATCTTTGATATAATTTTGTGTAAAATATTGTTAAAAATTATATAAAAATATCTAAAATTAGAATTTAAACAAACAAATGTATTTGGTTTCGTGGTAAGTCCATTGATGGATAAGGAGGAGGTAGAAGGTTCAATTCTCCATCCTTACATTTTTTGGCAAAAATAAAGTGGGCCCGAATATAGAAAGTGGGCTGGCCCGAATAAGGAAAGTGGGTCGGCCCGCACGGCACGAGCACAACACGACATGGGCCGGGCCCATGGGTCATGCTGGGCCTACTCTTTTAAAAATGGGCTAGCCCGACCCGAATTTACCGGAGGCACGAAAATGTGGGCCGGCCCACATTTACAGCTCTAGTTGCCAACTCTAAGCTTCAACTAGGTTGCCACTTTTGGCACGCTTGGCAAAAATAAACACAAAAGAACTTCATTGCCATATTTGGTGGGTACAAAAAACTTGAAGCATCTCCGAGACTTTTGGGAATTGGTTGGATTGGGAAACAACTTTTCACCGTCATTTTCACTTATCCTTTTTACTTAATGGAATAGTGAGAGACTTTTCATACTACTCAAAACCAAATGTATAAAGGCACCCATTAGTGTCAAACACTTAAAAGTTTCATTCTTAGAGCACTCTCAATGGATGCCACTACAAGAAAAAAGATTTTTAGCTACTAAAAATTTGGTAGCAAATGATTTATATTTGGTAGCTAATACATTTTTAGCTACCAAATTTTTTAGTAGCGACCTCGTAGCTAAAACCCCGTCGCTAAAAGTATTTTACTACCAAATTTTTTTGTAGCTAATAGTTCTTATTTGCTACTAAATTTTTAGTAGCAAAAAATGTTAAATCTAGTAACAAAATAATTACTTTTTGGGACTACTAAAATTTTTTTCCTACTACAATTTAGTAGCAAATTTCTTTTAAATTGGTAGCAAAAAAAATTGCCATTAAAATTTTAAAATCCAACAAAAATGATTTGACTACCAAATTTTAGTAGCAAACAATTATTAAACTAGTAGCAAATAATGCCTAAATACTTTAAAAATATAGTAATTTTGTTACTAACTTGGTAGCAAAATTAATATAAATTAAATTATGCTTTTTAATCTAATGTATTATTATTTAAAAAAATTTGTTAATTTATTATTATAGGATTTCTAATTATTTGTTTATTATATTTAAAAAATATATATGATTAAAATATCAAAACTAATTTTATAAAATGAATGGACAATATTATTACAATTTAAGTGTTTATGATACAAAATCTAATACATTATACAAGCTAACCACATATACAATTCTACACACTACATCAAAAGTTCATGTTGCAGTTCAAGAGCCTGGAACCCTCTTCTCCTTTTTCCTTTGGCCCTTATTTGAAATGTCCATTCATTTCCCCTTGTCTTAGTACATCCTCTTGTATATTATCATGCCACCCCATGAATAGCATCCTTATGTTTGTCCTGCTCCTTGATATTATTCTATTTGTGGAGGAATCACAGGCTGAGAACTTAAAAAGTATTGGAGATTTAAGAAGGTCAAATTTTGAAGGAGTCCACCACCTGTTAATTGCAACACCTTCCATGACAAATGTTGATAGTAAACTACAAAAATACAATTCTGAACATAAAAGCGCATGATGAGACACATGCATACATCAACTGTGCATTATGATCAATTTCTATCAGAGCGACAAATACGATGTAACAAAGTACATTTAATATCATCATTAGTGACAAAAAGCTCTCTGTAAAGAAAATTGTTAGTAATTAAATGACATTATTATACCATGTAGTTTTTATTCTACACCAACAACAATAATATGAAAATGACAACAAAATACTAGTGGAATTAGCTGAAAGCATTAATATCAACATCTACTGTATAAATTTCTTTATACGCAAGAGACTCTAAAGCACCATCATTGGAATTAGCTGACCACCTGATTTGGAAACCAAATCCTATGACCAAACACAATATGCAAATACTTTCCCCTTCAAAATTTTATTACAAAGCAACAAATTGGCAAATCACTTAGAACCTATACCTCAGATAAATTTTATTCCTCATCTACCCCAACATAAAAACTATTAAATATGAAAATCATGGATAGCTAGCATCATCTATTTTTTCTTTTGTTTTGACGTTGTTTGTGTTCAAGTAAGGAGTCTTGGCCAAAAATAAGCTTTTGTTGCTAAGCCCAATCAGGAATATTGACTGCTACAATAGATTTTTATTTTTTATTTTTTGAATAAAAAAAGGCATATATATACTATAATTTAATTTCCTTTGCTGAAAACGAGAAGGCAACAATCTTAAGATATGAAATGGCAAAACTAGCTTACCAAAAGGCCAATTAAAAATAACATGATGGATTTAGAAATTGTCTCAATGTGTACTTTCAGGAGAATGACATCACAACCTCACAATCCTTGGGAGATGATTCATCTGGAACAGACACAGGACCACTCATGCCATCACCCAAAGCCATACCACCTTCTTGTTCATTGTATGAAATTAGTTATATTGATGATATTTCTCTATATAGATAGATGATTTGATTGAAGGCATAATATCATAACAGAGAAAACATACCTACCCTATATTTTTTTGTCCACTCATTGATGATCGACTCAGCTTCTCAATGTGGATTTTCATATCCAAGTCTTCTTGCCCTTTCATTTTCTGTAAAAATTAAAAACAAATTAACTTTGAAGATAACGGTAACACTGACATTCATAAAATCTGGACACGCTCATTCATTCTCCACAATTTTATGAACTCTCTTACTATCTATGAATAACACAGTATGCTCAAGTTTTTATCATCCTATTCTATACCTGCACTTCAGTGAAAAAAAGTTGATGACAATTGGGAAAAGAAGAAGAAGAAGAATTGAAGTTTAGAACTATAGTTGAAGTATTACTGTGAATGAGAATTAGAGAAGTATACGTGTGAAGTGGTTTGATGACTCAACAAAACTGATTCCTATGTATGGGTCAATAATACAAATATCTTTGACATAATTTAAAAAACTAATCTATTATATATATGCATATTCAATTTTTTAATAATTAAAAAATATTTTACTTAACTATAACCACATATTTAGGAAACAACAACCATTAATTATAAAATGTAAATTTAGTTTTAATTTTTCATAATAGTGTAAAGTAGGAAATAATAAAAATTAATTCTAAAAAAACAATTTAATATTTTCAAATTTTATTTCATAAAATATACATATCTCTATATACATATAATCAAGCACAAATATAGGAAATAAAAGTATTAATTAAAAAAATTACAAATAACTAGTTTGAAATTTAAATTTTTGTTTTTCAAGGAGGATACTATCTAAGAAAATTAATATATATAGTAAGTATCTCTTTTTTTCACTAGTTCATCGACATTTTGTTGAGGTATGTATGTCAAATACTGATTAAATATCATGGCTATAATGGTTAGATTGTTTAATTAAAAAAAATTCTTTAGGTGCTTCAACTGGATGTAAGGAGAAGGTACTGACAAACATGTTTTTATTCTCTCTACCATATTTCACTAAAACAATATGCATTGAAATTAACTTGGAAATAAAAACATTGATCATAGACATATACATCTCTTTTTTCTTATGAATGTTGTTATACTTTCTTGAAGATTCATTAGGTGTTTTCTGACATTTTGATCACACAAATCAAACACTCTTTGATGGAAATCTATAATCAAAGAAAAAAAAAATACAAAGAACAAGTAACTAGTTCACTTATCTTATATGATATGCTTGTTTATTTAAAATTTATTTCTTTCTTTCTATTTCAGGTGCTTCAACTAAGATATAGAGATAGAAAGAGAGTTTTTGGTGCTTCAATTACAACAAATATAGAAGGAACTAGTACCAAATATCAATATCAGGTTTGAAATCCCTACTATATTTTTTTACTAAAACAATATCCATTGAAATCAATTACTCAATAACAAGCATCATAGACATATCTATTTTTCTAAATTGAATTTATTTAAAAAAAAAGAGTTAAATATTTATAATTTTATTTCACTCTATCATCATGAATATGTTAGTTGCAAATATTACTAATAGTGCACTAGCTAGTCAATACACTAGTACATTATCACAATTATAGTAAAATAGTATACAAAAATCATTGAAACTTCATTTCTTAAATATGTTCGTGTAGAGCATATATGTTTATAAATATATATATAATAAAATGTCAATTATTACTGCTATGTAGTCTCTATGAACATATATGTCTTAAAGGTGGAGACACTTCTATGGCTTTCTTAGTTCTCTGTGATTAGAACAGATCAGAAAAAAAAATTAAAACCAAATTCAAGCCTATCCAAGAACAAAACAAGAAAAAAAACCCAAGCTTTACCTGTGTGAAGATCGCTGGGGCTCATCGTGAAGCTGCATTGCTGGGGCTCATCAAAGGGTGAAAAGCATAGTCACTGAGCACTGGTTCGTGGTTGTGGTTCAAGAGGACATTGCTGGACTTGAGATTTCCCCATCGTAGTTTGAGAACTATATATAGAGGAATCCCAATCCCCTGGCGATTCCTTGGATTAGTTTAGAACGAGTATATTAATAAATTAATGACTATGTGAAATAATATGATTTTGTGTTTGTGTGTGTGTATGTGGAGATTTCTCTTACCTTGCATAAAAGCTGCCTTTAGGAATGCACTCGGAGACTAACAGTTTCTCCTCTCTCCACCGAACCGCCTCATCTCGACGTCGAACGCCACAGACAACCCAAATGACCATGACGACCTTATAGGCTGACCCTAACTCGCCATTACCAAGCACCTCCGCCGCAGCCTTCATCAAATTCGACAACCTGAAAGTACCCTTTTTATTTCACCATTATCAAATCAGTCATGGACCTAATCTTCCCATCTTGCGAACCTCCACCACCACCTTTCTTGGAATCACTACCTTTCAGCTGGATGATTTCGAGTTCCTTCGGTTAGAACTGGGTATGTGAACTTCGAATGAGAGAGACAAAGAGAGCTAGAGTTAGAGGGAGACAGGAATACGAGAGAGAGGGGAAGAATAATGGGATCTGGGGTTTAATTTCAATTGAGTGAAAAAGATTAGAGTGATAGGGAGCTAGGGATTTGAGAGTGTATAGGGGAATATGAAGAAGAAAATGAAATTGGGCTTTTCTTTTCAGGTTTATTGGCTATGGAAACTGTGCGAAAGGGTGAAAGAGAGAGGGATTACGGAGAAGAATAAAACTTTGAATCAGAGACACAAAGAGAGCTAGAGTGAGAGGGAGACAAGAATACAAGAGAGAGAGGGGAAGAATAGTGGGGTATGGGGTTTGATTTCAACTGAGAGAGAGAGAGAGAGAGAGATTAGAGTGAGATGGAGCTAGGGATTTGTGAGTGTATAGTGGAATATGAAGAAGAAAATAAAATGGGGCTTTTCAGATCAGGTTTATTGGCTATTGAAGCCGTGATAAAGGGTGAGAGAGAGAGGGATTAAGTACGGAGAAGAACAAACAAAAATCCCAACACTTATTAAATTAAAATATTAATTAAATATTTAAGGAAAAATACTGAAACTATTTAAATTTTAAAATATTGCTTAAAAAAATGTATTATAATTTTAAAATATTGTTAGTAGTGATTTTATCTTCTACTTCATTTTAATTTAGAAATAAAATTAAAAAGAATAATAAAATACTTAGAGAAAGGAAAATGGCCACTTACTGATTTAATATTAATTTAATAAAATTACTTATTTGCCCCAAATAACATAACACACTTTATATTCCATTGATAGAAATATCCCGTTTGAATTCATAAAATTTAAAAGTTAATTATGTGGTGGTACGTTTTTTCGATTGTGGAATGAGCTTCTTTATTATTAATTTTTCTAAAAAAGTATTTTATATTGTGTACAAACTTTATCAACTTTACTATTGTGAGACATTCTATTAATTTTTCCTTTCTTTTTGATCATTTTTTTAATTAAGGTTGGAATTTAAGAAATCTTCTAGTTTTTGTAAGAAAAATATTGCAATATTTTTTTATTAGTTTAAGTATTCAAGGTTTTTTTTCGTTGAAACTACTCACGTATCCAAAAACTGAGATAGTAGTCACTCATTATGGGATTGAGATAGATTTAATACTTGTTGACTGATTTTTTTGTCAATTACAAATAAACCAATAAAGCATAAAAAAAATCAAACACATGATATGTACGGGATTTAGGTTATTAATTAGTCCTAGTGCACGAGTTAATTGTATTGAGGAATAAGAACTTGCAAAACTTAAGTTCTTTAGAGATTTATTAGGTCGCATTTTTGCATACACTAAAATTTAATATCCTTTTACAATTGATACTCTAACCCTAAAAAATTTGTTTTTTGGTTTTTTTATTTTTATTTTACTTTTGTAATTAAATTTGTTTCATGAATAATAATTTTTGTATTTATTCCTTAAAAAAGAAAATTTTAAAATTTTTGTTAAATGATTTTTAATTTTTTTATTATATTTTAATAATTGAATGGATTTTTTAAATAAAACATAAAAAAAATAATGGCATGTACCGATTAAAGACTTCCACATATGTGTCTATTTTGGCACTTAAATACAACACATTTATAAAAAAAAATATGCATGTAATCGAGTAGGATAAGAAACACTTATACTAATATCCTACCCTATACGTGCATCAAATACATGTTTTTTGTACCATAACTCTATCATACCCTATAACTACAATTCAATGGCTAATTAAGTATTTTATTTTTCTCAATGTAGTATAATACATCGTCTACTTGTTCAAAAAATAATAGAGAAATCATGGATAAAAGTTGGATTTTCCAAAAGAATAGATTATCAGTGGAGTATTTTGATGGACTTAAGAGTTTTATTAAGTTATCAACTTTGCATTTAAATGGTGAAAATAAGATTCGACGTCCATGTGTTTCATGTATGAACTTATATTATCATGACTTAGAGACAATTGAGCGTCATATATTCGTAAAAGGATTTTATACCAAATATGTTATGTGGGAGTTTCATGGGGAATATATCACAGAAGTAAACGAAGATCAAGAAGAAGTAGAATCAAACAATGAAGAAGACATACCATATGACAGTGATGATGATGAAGACAATGACGATATGATACTAGCATTAGAAGATTTAGCTAGTCAATATCATTGGAAGAGTGATTTTGTGAACCTTGGAGATTCAAATGAGCACAATGATGAAAGGAATACATTGCCTGACTTATTTGCAGAAGCAGAAAAGGAGTTATACTTTGGATGTACAACGTTCTCAATCTTAACATTTATTGTTAATCTAATGCACATTAAAGTGATGTGTGGTTGGAGCAACAAATCATTTGATTTGTTGCTCGACTTACTTTCGAAAGCATTTCCCAAAGACAATAAAATTCCACGATCTTATTATGACGCTAAGAAAATGTTGCGTGATCTTGGTTTAGGGTACGAAATTATTCATGTATGTGAGTATGATTGTGCTTTATTTTGGAAAGAGAATAAAAATGCTGAAAGATGTCCTGTATGTGGTCATGAACGATACAAATTCCAAGGAACTAAAAGCAAGAAGATCCCACACAAAAAGATGCAATATTTTCCTATAACTCCACGACTACAGAGACTTTTTATGTCACGCCATACATCATCTGATATGAGGTGGCATAATGTAATATCCAACATTTTCATTATACATTTTTATTATAAATCAGAGTTTTAATACATAAAATGTACAAGTTTACAAATTTAAGAAATAGTAATGGAAAAATAGTGTTTAAAATATAATTTTATATTTTTAATGAGATTAAAGAGAGAGAAACTTGAGTAGTCAAGTATTGGACCCAAATGTCATATAATTTTAATTGGGAATTTTTATAAAATTAAGAAAGTTTTGCTAAAGGGCTTATTTGAAAAGAATTTTAGTATTTTGGGTCCAAGTGTAATTTAAAAAAAAAAGAAAAGAAAAGAAAAGAAAAGGCTTCAACCTTTCTTTTTACCCGAGCCCCTCTCTCTCTCTCCTCAGAAACTCTCTCTCTCTCTCTCTCTCTCTCTCTCTCTCTCTCTCTCTCTCTCTCTCTCTCTCTCTCTCTCTCTCTCTCTCTCTGCGTGCTACTGTTGCCGACGACGCAGGAGTACTTTCCGTCCACCACTTTTAGCCACGCGCCGGACCGTTGGATTCAGAGGCCTCCGAACTATCGTCCCACGCGAGAATCTAGAGCTCACTCACCGATTAAACGCCTCAACCACTCGATTTAAGTTCGGCCACCCCGCAACTTCAAAGTTGCGATTCGGCCACCTCGGGCATCCGTTTGCCGATCCGTCACCACCATCGTGCTCCTCGTGTTGTGGGCTTCAAAACCCAATAACTTGTTCCTACATCTACCATAGTTGGGTGGTGGGCCCACCACGATCCACCGTAGATCGACGGTCGAAACTTAGTGTTCGAGGTTCCGAAATACGTTTTGAGTTTCAGAAAATCACCGTTTGACTTGTTGTGGAACCCGATCATTGTGGTATAATTTCTTTGACCTATATTGTGGTTTAATTGTGATTGATTAGAGTAATTGTTATTATGTGTATTTATAGTATATAATTATATATTATTGATATATGGAATATTTTCTGTAATTTACTGGCTGTCTGGGATTATATGTATTTTTTATACAGGTTTTGATTTTGGGATTGTCCACTTTATAGCCGTTGTGCTGTCCAATTTTCTAGAAAATATTAGATATTAAATAAAGTATAAAAATACATATTTAATTGATTTTATATTAATATGGAAATTTTTATGATTAAGTAATTTTAATTATTATTGTTATTATTTTGTTAAGTAAATCAAGAATATAGTTTCATATATATATATATATATATGAAAAGTGTGATTTATAGTAAACCTATTATTTAACAATTATTATTATATATTAATATTTTGTTAATATTTGAATATCAAAATAATATCAGTATTAGTTTCTTACAGTTATTGATATTTGTAAGACCAGTAAATTTTGGATAAAGTATATTTATTATATCACTGGAATTGATATTATGACTAATTAATAATAATATAAATATTTATATTTATATTATTATCATTATATCGATTATTACAACTTTATGTTAAAAATATGATTTCTTTTATAAAATGACTATTTGAATATATACATTCATATATGTATTGTTATTGAAGTATTTTTGTTATTAATATTGAAGTAAGTTTATTTATAGACGATAATTATTATTCTTGTTATTATTATCATAAGAGTACATTATCTTATGAGCAAGGTTTAAAGCATGGTTTTATATGAAAAGTTATTTGTATTAAGTTGATAATAATTATTATTATCATTCATATAGTTTATGGTATTGTTAATATACACTATCAATAGTGTATATTTACGATTTTGATAGAATTTAATAAATGATGTGCCTTGAATAGGATTTGTATGGATTTGATTGATTGACTCTTGCTGAGCAATTTTAAAATAAGCTAAGGACCTAAGGTAAGTAAATCTCACATTTTGTGCTTAAGTGTAAGATGCATGACTACATTGATTGTGTACATCTGATGAGTTAAGTATGGTATGATGATGATGCATATGATAAGTATGTGAAGAATGGTTATATGAACACCATAAGGGTGTTGTGTGATATGTAATTGATGAATTCTGTGATATGTGAAAGATGTCTTACTTGGTTAAGAATGATATGAATTATGTGCAAGTATGTGTTCTTATGTTGATGGATATGTGGATTACTTTATGTTCATGATTTGTTATATGTTATGATATATGAAGCGTTTAAGTTTTTAGGCTGGAAACCTTAGACCTGAGCCATAGCTCTACGTTAAGGTATAACAACGCCACCAACCCAAAGCTTCATGTATTATGACTAAAGGTGTTTTGAGTTATATGAGATGTGATACAATGCCTTGATTGAATACCATCAACATGAATCATGAACATGAACATTGGCATTTCAGCATTAGCATGTATGCATGGCATGTACAGCTATGTGATACATTATTATGTGATATAAGACCATGCATATGAATATGAGAAAAGTTATGAAATGCCTTGAAAAGTCTTATGTAAAATTTAACATTTTAATGACACAAGACTTAAGCAAAGTGATAATAATATGTTTAAAAAGGGTGCCACTGTTTTGATGAAGCAATTAAGTAAGTTCAGCAAAGAAGACGGAGGTCTATAAGACTAATAGTGGCTGCCCACTAGTATGGGCTAGGTCAGAGTTGACCATTCAGACATGCTTGCCATGTTCCCGTCTTTCTCCTCCATATGTGTAATAAGTATGGCAGCTATGGCGACGATGAAATGAGTGTTATGATGAGCCTAGCTGAGATGATGGCTAGCCGGAGGAGAACCCATGAGATTCTATATGATATGTGTAACAAGCCCTGCAGGCATTGGCCGAATCAAACAGTGTGCACAAGTGATATTGGGCCCATAAAAATGTGAAACTAAAAGAAAGAGCATAAAGTAAAGTTGGAAAGTGCATGAGCAATAAATGAAATGCATAAGTATATAAGTCAGCATATTAGTATATGTGCACTACAAACTCACGACATTCATGCGTATGTGTATGCATGAGATTTTCTTACTGAGCGTTAGCTCATTATGTTATTTTCCAACATTTTTCCAGGTGTGGCTTTAGCTGTTGAGCAACTTGTGGAGCACGGACTCAGTAGCAATGCAATAATGGTTTAGAGTTTTCATATGGCTGCCTTAAATTTAAAGTATTCATACATGTAATAATTTCTTCTAATAAGTTTATATAAAAGTTTTAAATTTTTCTGTATTTCTTCGTATCATTTTATTTAATCCTTTTGGTCAAGTGCCTTACATACTCGTAAACCCTAGAATTACGAGTATGTGGCAGACGTACCCTACCTTAGGGACGTTATACATAAGGAAGAACGTGTTGATACAGAAGGTGTACTTAGACACCCGGCAGATCCAGAGGTTTGGAAGGATTTTGATAGACAATATCCAGATTTTGCAAAAGAATCTAGAAATGTAAGGTTTGGATTTGCAACAGATGGGTTCAATCCATTCGGTGATTTATCAAACTCGTAAAGTATGTGGCCAATGTTACTAATGCCATATAACATGCCACCATGGAGATGCATGAAACGAGAATTCTTAATGATGGCATTATTGATTCCGGGACGTCGTGCTCCAGGAAAAGACATAGATGTCTATTTACAACCTCTGATCGATGAGCTGAAAGAACGATGGGGAAATGGTATACGTACTTTTGATATTATTGATAAAGAATATTTTACAATGCGTGCGACAATATTGTGGACGATCCATGATTTTCCAGCATATGGTACTGTATCTGGGTATAGCACTCAAGGTTATAAAGCTTGTCCTGTTTGTGAAGATGACACATCTTCATTTCGAATAAGAGGAAAAACATGTTTCATGGGTCATCGTCGATATTTGTGTTCGAACCACCAATGGCGCAATGATATGGAGTATGATGGTACAATCGAAAGGCGTTCACCTCCAAGAATTTTAACAGGAGATGAAATCTTAGGTAAATTAAAAGGTGTATGGAAATGCAGGGCAGGTAAAAATGATAAGATCATTAAGGACGATAAGCAACAAATGAAGGATGCATGTTATGAAAATAACACGAACTAGAGGCGAAAAAGTATTTTTTGGGAGTTAGAATATTGGCCTAAATTAAAACTAAGACATAATTTGGATGTGATGCATATTGAGAAAAATATATGTGATAGTGTAGTTGGTACAATATTTAGTATTCATGGGAAGTCTAAAGATACTGAAAAGGCAAGACTTGATTTACAAGATTTAAATATTCGTAAGCAGCTACGCATGAAAAAGAAGGGGAACAAATGGTTCAAACCAGTAGCATGCTATACATTATCAGCGAAGGAACGACAAGAATTTTGTACGTTCATAAAGTCTGTAAAATTTCCTGATGGATATGCTGCAAATATTTCTCGGAATGTTAACATGAAATATGGAAAATTATTTGGGTTGAAAAGTCATGATTGTCATATTTTATTACAGAGGTTGTTACCTATTGATTTAAGGCCATATTTGAAAAAGAAAGTAATGGATGCTATTGCTGAGTTGTCGTTATCAAAAAGCTATGTGCGATGACATTATATGTGAAAGACTTAGAGGAATTGGAAAAGGGCATTGTGCTCACGCTTTGTAAATTAGAAGGTATCTTTCCTCCTGCCTTCTTTGATGTGATGATTCATCTTGTGGTTCACTTGCCATTGGAAGCTAAGTTAGGTGGTCCAGTACAAATGCGATGGATGTATTCAATCGAAAGGTAACAAAATTTATAACTTAAGTTAAAAAGATTAAATAATCATTGAATACAAGTCTTTATTACTATATATTGAAAACATAATTAATTTAAGGGAATTAGGTCATTTGAAAAAATATGTGAAAAACAAAGTCTGACCTGAAGGTTCTATTGCTGAAGGATACATTATTACTGAGGCACTAAACTTTTGTTCAATGTATCTTCATGGAATGGAAACACGCGTTAATCGTCCTGAGCGCAATCCTGATTACCTTGGAATTAGAAAACAATTGACACTGTCAATATTCAACATGCCTACAAGACCATTTGGAAGACAATCATCTATCACATTAACTCAAGATCAACGAAACCAAGTTCAATGGTACATTTTGAATAATTGTCCTGAGTTGGAACCATATTTAACGCAAGTTTATAATTTTATTTTTCAAATTCTAACAACATTTATGTTTTAGCATAAAAATAATCTTCCATAGGACTTATTGTGAACACAGAGAACATAGATTATTCTTACAATCTCAAGGAATCCTGGATATCAATCAAGTGCAAAAAAATGAATTTTCAACATGGTTTGAAAATAAAGTAAGTTTAAATATCAATGTTTGATATTCTAAATTTTTTATTTGTCTTGATCTTACATTTATAATTTTATCTGCCATCACAGATAAAAAAATAAATGAAACAATATCTGGTAAAGCACAGGAAGATTTGTATGCAATTGCAATGCAACCAAGTTTTTTGGTTTGTACATATGCTGGTTGTATGGTTAATGGAGTTCGATACCATACAAAAAGTCGAGATGAAAGACTTTTAACTCAAAACTATGGTGTTCACGTTGAAGCAGAATATGATGGAAATATATGTGATTTTTATGGTGTCATCAATGAAATTTGGGAAGTACATTACCTCTATTTGAACAAAGTTATATTGTTCAAATGCTCTTGGTACAATACCAATGGAAGTGATAGAATGTACTCTGAATATAACTTTACTAGTATCAACATCAACTCAGAATGGTTTGAAGGTGAACCATTTGTTCTTGCCAATCAAGTAAGTTTGGTTTTTTATTTGGATGACATTAAAAAAAGTAAAGATAATAAAGATTGGAAAGTGTTACAAAAAGTAAATCATCGTCACATCTGGGATATACCATTAAAGTCAATGGATGGTGAAGTTGATGATGAAGATCCAACTATCAACAGTTCTGAAGCATATCAAGCAGAATCTTCGAATGACATTGGCGTGAATTTTGATTCAACGACAAATGATACTAATCTTATTCGGGATGATATTGAAGATATAGAATGTGATAATCATCAATTGTTCAATGAACTTCAAATAAATCATGATGATCAAGTTCAAAGTGATATAAACAGTGACGATACCGATGAAGAAGCTTTACTCGATGATTCTGAAGATATAACTTTGAGTGATGAAATTGATTAAGTATATAGTGTGTTATTATTTTTATTTTTTGTAAAGTTTTGAATATGCAAATTTATTATATGCTAATAAAATTTTTATATTTTTTAGATTTTTAATCATGACAAATGAGAAGTCTCTCGATCCACCAATAACTACTAGAAGGTTGTTTGGCCGTAAGAGGACGTATATTAACTCTTCATCATCTACACAATCTCCTCCTCGTTTGCCATGTTCTTCCAATGATGATTCAATAACACCATTAAATGATGAAACACACAAGTCCTTAGAAGGTATAAATGGTTTATGTACAACTTATGATAATATATATATATATATTAAAAATTTATGAAAATAGTTATGATTATAAGTAATATAACAATCATTTGACAGAATCAAGGAAGAGAACTTGTGGCCCTACTCATGGGGATGGTGTCAGACACTTATTAAAGGATGATGTAAGTAAGTTAAAGATTTCCTATAAAAAATGTGAACTTCGAGTTCATGGGACGCATGCCACTGCATTTGCGAACATTGTTGATGTAAATGTACGCCATCATGCTTCACTTCAGTATAGTGGCTGGGCTAAAGTTCCTCCAGAAGATAAGAAAGTCATATATGCTCGTATCATGGTATATTTATGTTACCATACTTGTTTTATAATATTTTTTGCATGACAATTTATTTTTTGAAATTCTTTTTGCAGGATGTATTCAAGATGGATTTTAAAAAAGATCCATATCTTGAAACTATTTGCAATCACTATTGTTCAAAGCGCTATAAAGATTATCGTAATAATTGTCAAAGAGAGTACAAGAATATCATCAAAGAAGGTAAGAATCCATTAGAAAATCGGCTTGTGAAATTGGTGCTAAGAGATGAAGATTGGCAATGGATGTGCAATAAATGTTTATCTAATGAGGAATGGAAGGTATCCTACATTTCTTGAATTATTTGTACACATTTCATAATTTTTAATTCTTAAAACTCACATGAAAAGTATTTTGTAGAAAAAGTCAATTGCAGGGTCAAAAAATAGATCAAGTGTTTCTTTTATGCATTCTGGTGAAACAAAGTCATTTATTCAATATTTACATGAGGAGGTAAACGTATTTTTGGCATAATATCTTTGTAATTTTATTATATTTAATGTTATTAATTATTTAAATGCATTATAGAAATCAAAACAAATAATGGATGACAAAGTACAACAAGAAACAATGAAGTTTTGAGAGATTGAAATGTTTCGAAAAACCCATTGTACAATTAAGAATGAGTGGACCCACAGAATAGCCGAGGACAAATATGTATGTTCGACTTTTAAAAATTATGAATTTTTACCTTCTAAATTTTGTAAAATTATTACACTATTATTTTGTTGTTATTGTAGAAGGAAATGGTAGAGTTATGAAAAGAGAAACTCATTCAATTTGAAGATGGATTGTTACTAGTAGTGGATGAGGCTGCTATATACATGCAAGTTTTAGGCGAAGAAAAATATGGTTGGTTACGAGGTTTTGGTCCTATACCCCGAAAGAAGATGTCAACCTAGTTATCATCCAAACGTGAAGAGATTGAAGATGAACGTTTGAAGAAATTAGAGAAAATCGTTGAAGATCTTAAAAACGAACAAAATAACAACATTGCAATAATTGTTCAAGAGAATATGGAGAAGTTCTACGAATCACAACAAAGTCGATTATTAGAACAAAGAGCATTAGAGTCACAAATCACACCTCCTCCATCAATGGTTTCATTAAATTTTAAATTTTAAATCAAATATTACATATAATTTATGATATTTTTTTCTAATCAATTATTAATTTTATATTTTGTTTCAGAATAAACAACATAGTATTTCATCGCAACTGGAGCCATGTAAAGAAAAAGATCAACCTTCTTCTTCACAAATTCTTAGTACATCCTCCACAAGTTTAAAGGAAGTGCAAAAATCTCCAATTCAATTTGAGATGCCCAAGGATGCTCCAAAGAGTGTAAAAGTTGTATTACTAGCTGTTCGACTTTATGAACCTTCACACACATTTCGTATTGCCATGGACCTAGAAATTTTGGATAGTGATCAATACTTATTTATTTCACCTGAAGATGTGATTCACCTTGGCACCATGACAGAGATTGGAGCTCCTTGTATAACATTTTGGATCAGGTAAAAAAGAAATACCTTT
Organism: Humulus lupulus; assembly: GCF_963169125.1. Lineage (NCBI taxonomy): Eukaryota > Viridiplantae > Streptophyta > Magnoliopsida > Rosales > Cannabaceae > Humulus > Humulus lupulus. Next base: position 74,572,759 of record NC_084800.1, read on the forward strand.
CACATAATTCTCATGCACAAAATAACATTATTTGTCTTACAAATTCAATTGTAATATTTAGGATCTTACATCGAAAGTTGGAAAAAGCAAATCGAGCACAATATTTTCGTTTCTTTCATCCAACTTTGGCTTTGGATTCGTGTCAAACACAAAATGCAATATCAATGGCAAATCGCTTGGAAGATACAGAAACAGGATAATTTTGGTTGCTTCCTATTCATATTGGGTAAGATTTATTTATTTAACTAATTACATTATCAATATATTAATTTATATACAATATCGTATTTTATGGTCAACATATATCATTGGATGCTAGTAATAATTGATCCATTGCGTGATACATGTTATTGGCTTGATCCAATTAGACTACCCTCACGTAACGAACTTAAAAGTCTAATGGCAATGTAAGTTAAATAGTGATATGGATTAGTCTTATTTAATTTTTACTTTAAATTTATTATTAAATATTTTATTTGTTTATTAGGGCTTTTGATTTCTACAATACCTCTACAAATAGGCAACCAAAAGAGTCTGGTATTACATGGAAATCTATAAAGGTAAGTTATTAAATAATATCACATAATATATATTACATTTGATAGTTACTTTAAAATATTACAATATAATATTGTATTGAAAATTTAAATTATCAATGTCTTTTTATCTTGTCATTTACATTTTATGAATTTGTGCAGTGTCCTCAACAACCATCGAATATTGAGTGTGGATATTATGTAATGAGATATATGCGTGACTTTTGCATGGATTCTAGACCTATCAAGTGGTTAATTACTCATGTAAGATGTATATAAATACTATTGAAATAGAATATTTTGTTATTATATTATACAATTGACTAATATTCATTATTACTTACATTTATTTATTACAGTGCAGTGAGAAGATGAAATGTTACACAAAATAAAATATTGATCAAATTCGAGTGGAGTGGGCTGATGAATTCATAGAATTGGTTGACTGATTCCAATGAGCAATACTATAGTTCATTCTCCAATTGTTTCATTTTCAAAAGTTGTATCCAAAGAGTTTTGTGGTTCTAGTTTTTTATTTATTTTGAATAGTTTTATAGTCACTATGCTCTTTGTTCCCCCAAGAGGCTTTTTCCCATTGGATTTTCCATTTTGCGTTTTTTAACTGAGGCTTGCCATAGGTTCAATGCAATATCTTTGTTTTAGGAAATGATCCTTATACATGACTTATGTTGTTTATTACTTTTATTTTCCTTCGAGTTTGTTATTCTACTTATGATATTTTTAATTTTATCTTTTGATTTTGTCCATATACATTTAGTTAGTTTTTTTTACCTTGATCTTATTTTTTAAAAAATAAAATTATTTTACGAATTAAAATATTATTAATTTGTTGAGAGTCCATAACACAAATCTAAATTTAATTACTTTATGTTTGGTATTCTTATATATTTTTTACATTATAATTTTTATTGTGTACTTTCTCTACCAATACTTTTGTAGCAAAAATACTACTACTAGAAATTTTTTATTTACTAGTGCCAAAATATGATATAGTTTAGTAGCAATAAATTTATTTCTACTACCAAATAATTGATCACTAAATGGGAAAAAAACAAAGATAAAATCATATAAAATGCATCAATTTTATATTTGGTGCTAATATTTAATTTTAGCTACCAAAAAATATTGGTAGCTGACAATATAAATGTGCTACCAAATGTTTTGGTAGCAGACGTATTTAGTATCATTTAATTATAATTTGTCACTAAATCATTTTGCTACCAAAATTTAGTAGCAAATTTATTCATTGGTGCCAACAATATTAGCTACCAAAGAACATTGGTAGCTGAAAATATAAATATGCTACCAAAATATTTGGTAGCAGTAATATTTGGTATTGTATGATTAGAATTTACTACTAAATCATTTTGCTACCAAAATTTAGTAACAAATGGTAATTAACTGCTACCAAAAATATTTGGTAGCTAAAACTTTTGTAGCTAAAAATTTGCTCTACTCCATCATTTAAAATACCTCCAAAAAATACACATTTATCTATTTTACTTCTAAGTTTTACATTATACCATACATCAGATTCTCTATATATTTCTCTACATCATTTAAATATTATATCTTTAAACATATTTTATTAATTAAAATAAAATAAAATAATTGAAAAATAAAAAAGAAATAATAAATATCTCTTCTATATAATAAGTGTGTAGATAACATAAATTCTTGGTTTTAACGGTTTTTTATTTTTTTAATGTTAACTTTAACAGAATATTTTTATATTTAACTATAGTTTGTAAACACTTAAAATAAAATAAAATAAAATAAAAAATTTTAAAAATTAAAATAGGATATTTTTTAGATATTTTACAATGATAATTATTTAAAATAATAAATAATTAAACAAATTAAAATATGATATTTTTGAGATATTTTACAATGATAATTATTAAAAAATAATAAAATCATACGTTTTATAACTTAAATAAAATTTAATTAAACTTAAACTCACTTATTAGAATAATATCATATTAAACATATAGTATAATCTACTGTGAATTAGCAACAAATTACTTTTTTTTTTTAAAACTAGCAAGAAACTTAAATTTAAAATCTAAGTATAATATTTAATATTACATAAAACATATAATATATAATCTCTTGTTGTCACTCCCAAATTAAAAAACTAGAACAAATATTAAATTAAACAAAAATAAATAAATTATTTAATTAAAATATGATATTTATTTGAAATTTATATAACATTAATATAAATTTAATATAAAAATAATTAACATATTCTATAAATAAAACTAAGCAAACGTGCATATTGCACGTTGCTTGTATCTAGTATATATACTAAATGGGAGAGAGAAAGCTTATAAAGAAAAATAATAATATTAAAATATTATATAAAAGATATGTAAATATTATGTAAATGTAGATATGGATTAATTGGAGTTTGGGCATAACTATTATAAATATATGTATAAAAGAGCTGATGGAATATGTTTTTGTGAGTTTTAGCTAAATATTATAGAGAAAATGTATTACAAAATACAGTACCAAAACATTTTTTTTTTTATAATTTACCTCAAACTTTTACATTATACCATATATCAACTTCTCTATTTTTTCTCTACATCATTTAAATATTATATTTTTAAAAAATATTTTATTCATTTTAAGAAATAAAATAATTAAATATAATAGTATCACACTCATATATATATATACAAAAGTTTATAAAAAAATAATAAAATATTTATACGTTGATGAATACTGTTTCACTACATATAAAGAAATACTATTCATGTAGGTAAAAAAATATAATTTTACATCACTCATTGGAAGACTATTTAACATTTTTTTCTCTATTTATAAAAAATTAGACATTTTACATCTTCCATTGGGAGTGCTCTTAGAGCTTTAAATTGCAAATATAATCAAAGCTTCCAAATTTATACATCAATAAAAACAACTTAGTGGATGTAAGATATTTTTTTTTGGGTCCAACCACTATAAGTTCTATCTCTATTTATTTATTATTTTTTAATCACACATTAAATACGTGAATCCACTCTCACAAATTTCTATATAATTATTTTTTGTTGTTTGAAAAAAAAAAAAAAAAGTAAAAAGCACCATTATTATCTTATTGTCATTTTAATTAAAAGCATCATCTTTTGTCAAAAGATAGTATTATTATGATTACTTTTGCCAGAAAATAAATTTAAAAGTATTTAATATTAATTAGTAAAATATCAAAGTTTATTATATATAACAATGTTTTTTACCAAAACAATATGTATAAAAATATTTTATTGTTTAAATTTAGTTTTTGGTCAAGTATAATGATAATGAAAAATGAGATAAAAAAAATGAAGATTTACACTCACACACATTATATTGTAATTAATTACTAATTTGTTACGCATATTTTAATATACCTACATTATAATATTAATAAACTTAAATAGCATATATTCTAAATTTATTTATCATTTTATTGTACCTCTTATTTTTTAATTTAATTTGGTGTATGTTACTTGCCATTTTGATACATCATTTTATTTCCTTGTTTTCTTGGCCTTTTTATTACTGAATCACTTTATTTCTTAAAAAAAACACATTGTTTCAATATTTGCTTTACTTTTCACGTATCTATGGGTATATATTTTGTGGTCTATTTTTTTTTTAGTTTATATGTCTATATTATGAAATTTATCGTGATTTTTGTTTATATGCACAGAATAATTTATAGTTGCCTTTTGCATTATTAACTAGTTTTTGTTTTGAATTTTGTAGTTATTTTAAACATTTGTATTTACCAACATAGTAACTTAATACTTAATAGTATCTAAATCACTAAATTTGATGTCTACCTAAATAAATTAGTAGGTAAATGTTACTTTGGATACTTGTATTTATCAAAATAATAGCTAAATACTCAATAGTATCTAAATCTACGATTGTTTTAGATGCTTATTTGCATAAGATTATTATGTAAATGTTACATATATTTTTGTTCTTGAAAGACCCAGTTTGTCATAACCATAATTTGTTAAATATTTTCCTTTTTTTGGATACTTTTATATGTATGATGGTAACTAAATGTAACACGTTACTCTTGAAAGTTCCCGTATCAATACTTGGCAATTGTTACTTACGGGTAGTTAATTGATACTCTCATCTAATATGTCAATCCCAATTAATTGAAATCTATTCTATGTCAAATGTAATTATGCTAAATGTATTTGTTTACTAATTTGAATACTTTTTCCAAACTTTATATATAAATACATACTTATGATTAAATTACATAAAAAAAAATATATCCATTGTTAACATACTTGCAAACATATATAGTATAAAAATGATCAATTTAACAAATAGAAAAATACTAATTCGTGTCCATCAATAATTTTTTTTTTATAAATACTTTTTTTCTTTTCTTATTTTTAATACCCTTTGGTATCCTACATACAATAAAAGCATAACCTTGATGATATAAATAATTAAAAAAACACTTTTTAATATCCAATGAAAATAACATTATCAACATCAAAGTTTAAAAAAAAAACTACCACTAAATTATTATGTTATACATAGAAAATCATCATTTATTTAATTATATACTGAATGATATCTTTTTATATAATTATATACTTTTGGGTGATATCAAATAAAATAAAAGCTACATTTAGTTTTCTTACATATAAATTGAATATGTAAGTAGTATAAAAATTAAGACCAAATAAAATGTATGTCATATCCTATAATAAATATGAATGTCCTAAAAGAAATTAGCCATAATAAACGTCAAAGTATGAAAGAGAACATCTATAAAATGAAAGTTTTATAGAATATATAAATAAAATAAAATTTTATAGAACATCTATAAAATAAAATATATAAATCACAAGTGTGCTATAATATTCATAGAATGTAAGTTTTTATTAAAATCAGATGCATCCAATATAGAAGCTGGGTAAAAGTCTAAATTTTGTATTAGATTTGGATGAAACATAAGAAGAAAAATAACATAAACAATAAATAACTACCAATCGGTACCCAGAATACTTGATTTTCTCAATAATCCATCCCACCTTAATATTGGTATGATCTTCAAGTTGGTTGTAGCTTCACATTCATGTAGCCACTGAGGTATGTCATTATGTTTCTGTCGATAGCGAAGGTGATCAGAAAATAATCCCAGTCATCAGCAACCATATCCAGAGGAAGTGAGGTAAGAAACTCAAGCTGCATTGCATGACTCAAAACTAAAAGAGAAGCCTTCTCTTTCAAAGGATAAAAAACTTGTTACGTTGAACCGAACTCCATGTGCTTATATCTCGATAAAGATTTTTTTTTGTTTTAACAGTTATTTATTTTTTTAATGTTAATTTTAACATAATATTTTTATATTTAACAGAATATTCTCATATTTAACAATAGTTTGTAAACACTTAAACTTAATTAAAATAAAATAAATAATTAAAAAAATTAAAATATGATATTTTTGAGATATTTTACAATGATAATATTTATTAGAAACAAATTGTTTTTTTTTTAAAGCTAGCAAAAAAATTAAATTTAAAATCACGTATAATATTTAATATTACATTAAACATATAAAATATAATCTCTTGTCGTCAGTCCCAAATTCAAAAACTTAAACAAAAATAAATAAATTATTTAATTAAAATAAGATATTTATTTCAAAATTTATATAATATTAATATAAATTTAATAAAAATAATTAATAAAACTGAGCAAACATGCATACACGTTGCTTGTATCTAGTATATATATATTCTTCAATTTCATAAATAAATTTGACTTTTAATGCATTAAGTGACACTACATGATAAAATTATACCAATCGAAAAAAATCTCACATTTTTATTCTAGTATTCTTTGGATTACCAATAATGCCCCTATCATAAATTTCCCTATTTTTCTCCCATTGTCTTCTCTCTCCCGATCTCTCACGTTTTCCCTCTCAATCTCTCAAGCTCTTGTACAAAACAAAAAAAAAAAAAAGGCAGCTTAATCTATACAACTTTTCGAGCTTATTTCAGGGCAAGTTGTGAATCCTTTCAAGGCAAGGACTTCATTTTGGATTTCGGATAAAAAATTGTATGGGTAAGTATATATTTGTTATATGTAGTGAGGAAACTTGTTTATCAACATTGCTTTTGCTATTTCGAACAGATCTGTGTATGCCTTCATGTTTATTGTAATTTTTCACTGTCGGAATGAATTTTCGTTCCTTTCTTGGTTTTTTTCTGGGTTTTTTGTCTGCCTCGATAGGACTCGATGGTCCTCGATGGACCTCGATAAATCCTCGTGTATTATATTATTTGTATACCTCGATGAGCCTCGATGTGTCTCGATAACATCCTCACATAAGGGGTAATGGCTACCTCGATATACCTCGATGAGCCTCGATGGGTCTCGATAACATCCTCACATAAGGGGTAATGGCTACCTCGATTTGCCTCGATGAGCCTCAACGGGTCTTGATAACATCCTCACATAATGGGAAATGGCTACCTCGATATGCCTCTATGAGACTCGATGGGTCTCGATAACATCCTCACATAAGGGGAAATGACTACCTCGATATGCCTCGATGAGCCTCGATAGAGGCATAAAACTTAATTATGTATTATTGCCTCGATAGGACTCGATTGGAATCGATGGGCCTCGATGGGTTGACCTCGATAGAAATCGACATTTTGCTGTTTTATGTTGTAGTTTAATTTTTTGACCTTTTTTTTGTTTTTTTGTTGCAGATTCGACTGTTTCCATATTTGTTGCATTCAATGGTGTTTGGGAACTCAAAAATAGGGATTGGATTTTCAGGGATGCTGAAAATCAAGTTATGCCCGTGGAGAAGGGTGTGACGTATGAGCAACTGCTTGACATTCTTTACGATGAGCTTGAAGTGGATAAATGTGTGCATGACTTGAAAATTGAGGTCCCGTACACATGCATATCACAATCCGTCAAACCTACCGTTATAAAAAATGATAGGCATGTACGTGCATTCATTGGGTTAGCATCGAAATCTGTAGAGAAGCTCATTCCTCTATGTGTGACATTGATTAAGAAGGGAGGTATAAGAAATGCATCGGCTTCTGCCAGCGTTAATAAAGAAGTTCGATTTGAAGAGAACATTTCTCCTCCATGTCAAGGTTTCAAAGGAACTCAAGGTGACGTTGGAACATGTGTTCCCGAGACAAATCCAGACGTTATAGTCCATGATGGTATCCTGGTTAAAGATCCGTCATATGTGCATGACACGACGGAGTACGATCCTTATGGCTACGATCCTTATGTTAACGACGATCCTGTTGCTGATGCAACAGATCTTAGTGGGCCAAATGTTAGGGCAGATTTTCCAACACAGAGTTCAGATGTTATGGTAGATGAGGATCGCAGAATAGAAGATCGGCAAACACTTGGGACCAGCAGTAGTCGTCCAGGTCCAAGTAGAACCGATGATAGTTTTAGATGGAGTTCTCCATTGGACTTAGGTGAAGATCGTAGAACATGGAGTGCTCCCATGTTCACCAAAGAGGATATAGAGGCCTCACATCAACATCATTCCTCAACCAGCAAAGCTTCAGAAGAATTGCACCTTGGGAAGTTCTTTCAGAACAAGCTTGAATTGAAAACCAAAGCATCCATATTTGCGACGAAGAATAATTTTTAGTTTATGGTGAATAAATCTGGGACTGATGTATGGTACATTACCTGCAAGGATCCTGATTGTGGTTGGAGATTGAGGGGTAAGAAAAAAATGCGATCTGAAATGTTCGAGATTACTGTATACAACGAAGTACACACTTTCTCACAAGAAATTCGAGATAAGGACCACCGTCAAGCATCACCGTGGGTTGTTGGGCACCTAATCAAGAGGAAATTTGCTACCGATGGTACTCGGTACATGGCAAACAACATAAGGGAGGACATGAAGCACCATTTTGAGGTCGAAATGAGCTATGAAAAGGCGTGGAGATGCAGAGGATAGGCTCTTATGTATGTCAGAGGGACACCTGAGGAATCATACTCCAAGTTACCTGGATACCTGTGTCAGTTGGAGCATAAGAACCCAGGCACAATTACTGATTTTGTAGCAGAAGATGGTCATTTATTGTATTGCTTCTTTTCCCTCGGTGTTTCTAGGCGTGGTTTCCAGTACTGTCGTTCTGTAACTTGTGTGGATGGCACATTCTTGAAGAATAAGTATGGTAGCCACATGCTCTGTGCTGTTGCGTTGGATGCAAACAACCAGTTGTTTCCAATTGCATTTGCATTGGTGGACCAGTGAGAACCATAACTCTTGGACTTATTTTATGAGAAAATTGAAGGAAGCCATAGGGGACGTTGAGAACCTTGCTTTTGTATCGGACAGACATAAAACCATTAATCATGCTTTGGAGCTTGTGTTCCCAGATGCGTATCACGGTGCATGTTACCACCATATCTGTATGAATGTTGTGGCAAAATTCAAAACTGACCACGTGCAAGACATCATGAGGTGTGCAGCGTACGCATTTCGAATAACAGAATTTCACAAGTTCTTTGACAAGATTAAGGTAATTGATCCGCCCATTGCTCAATATCTAGAGGAAATTGGCTTTAAAAGGTGGAGTAGCGCTTATTTTCCTGGTAACCGATACAATATCATAACGAGTAACTACGCAGAAAGCTTTAACAATAAAACCAAGGAGGCAAGGTGTAACGCCCTGGATAACCAAGGTCGTTACACTGTGTGTTAAAAATAGTGCAAGACTTGCTAATCAAGTCATTTAAACAAAGAGTGAATCCAACGTCATCAACGGATTAGGAATAAAATATTTTGGTCACAAACATACTATTTTCATTAAAAATGACAATTTAATACATGAAAACTCAAAACAGGGTTTAGATGACCTAGTTGCAGCAAATTCCAAGAGTTACAAATAATTCAAGCCACTCTAATGGCAAAATATACATTTTAGGTTTCCGTCCCTGTACAATTCCTCGACTGTGGCGACCGAGCAGCTAACAATGTACACCTCGCCCCCAGAGCTCTCCAACTCATGGTTGACTCAGCCTACCCTTGCCTTTACCTGCACCACTAGCACCCGTGAGCCGAGGCCCATCAAGAAAGCATGATATCATAGGAAGATCAACAACATTAATCAAATAATCCACAAAGCACAACCAGGAATTCAGCATTTCATAACATTCATCCAATCAGTGATAACACTCAACAGATTAACAATTTGTCATCCAGACAGTCAACAAATCATATCCATAACATAATATTCACGCTCATAATCAACAGTTTATCACATCCATCAAGTAATACTCAGGGTTGGCGCCCTTAGGTCACACCCTCTATTTAACCCACTGTCTTCGGCTCACGTAGGCCGCCCCCAGTGTAATACTCACTGACTCCGGCCAGCTTAACCGAGCTCAGTGATAGATAAGCTACCTCAGCTACCAGTGGCCGAGCCGCGCCCTGTGCGCAAATATTGATTCCGACACCGTTAGGCCGGTTATCGCATGTCCCATGGCATAATACCACCTCATGACATGATGTACAAATATAGGGAGCTCTTAGTCCCATCATGTTCACATGGTTAATCACATTCACGTAACAATGCATACAAACATAGGGAACACTTAGTCCTAGCCTAACCACATAATCAGGTGCAGCTTTCTTACCTTTAGATCTCGCTAGCTCGTTCAATTGATCCTCAAGCACGATCCCGTCTGAACCTTAGCGTGTACCTAGTCACAGCCATAGATCAGAATCACCACCAAACTTCAAATCCAAAACCTAGCCTCGGGACCAATCCCGAGCCCCCTGGAAGCCCTAATTCCACCAAACGGGGTGGTGGAACCAAACCCCGAGCTTCCGGGCAAAAACCCTAAGGAAAAACTCAAAAACTCCTTTCTGGAGACAAGGTAGTGCTACAACACTCTAAGGAGGGCGCTATAGCGCTACAAACAGAACCAAAACACCCAGGAAGCCCTAGCCTAGCGCTGTAGCGCCCAAAGGCTAGCGCTATAGCACTAGTCACAGACCAACAACACTCTGTTTTCCCCTCTTCGACTTTCCTCGAACCAAAACCCCTTGGAACCCTTCCAACCCTCAATTACACACCAAATTGAGTCTACCATCACCTATATCTCACCCCATACAACTCAATAACACAAGACTTAACCACATGCATCATCAAACTAGAAAAACAAACATTGAACCCAAGAACTGAAAGATTCAACCAGAAATTCAGATACTTAGAACATCAAAGCTAGAACTTGTTACCTTCTATAGAGGATTTCGACCTTAAGTTGTCCCTAGCATCCAACCAGCCTCAAGCCCTTCAACTCCTCAGGTTCATATCCCTTTATTCCATCCAAAACTCAAACTTAGAAACCATCTCATTAAAACCCAGAAAAACACGTCAGGAAACCTTAGAACTTACCTCAATTGACTGGCTAAACCCTGCTAGCTCTTCTAGCTTCACCAAGGTCCTTAGCCCCAAGCTCCATCTTGAGCTTACTCTGGAATTCCAGCTCCAAAACTCACAAAGAATGGTGAAGAGATGACCCAGCCGAGTGAGAGAGAGAGATAACTCTAAGTATCCTGTTTTTCTTTCTTTCCTTCTTCTTTTCTTTTCCTTAAGCTTCTGAGTCTATCTACAACTTCCACTAAAGTTATAAAGCAGAATATAGCCTCTCCTTTAATAAGCCAAATGACCACCTTGCCCTCCCAATAATAACTAAACCTTTAAATCATCCTAGGGGCATTTTGGTCATTACTCCCAATTCCCGCTAATTCCCTTAATGTCTTTAATATTTACCGCTTACTTTCCAATACCCCACTAATCACCAATTATATTTCTCAATATCAAATCGTCTCTAATATATTATCCAAATTCCCAGATACATTCCCCAGGCTTGCCCCGAGCCGGGTATAAATCTCCGCTGTGACTTTCCCGCTAAACCGCTTGTTAGGATCGTCTCGAGCCACAAGCTGCAAACATACCCACATAATGTGGTCTCAACGTTAGCCTACCAATATACACGCAAGTATGCAATTACTGTAGAGTCCCAGAATTTACTTAGCTAGTTAGATAGTAGTAGTAGTAGTAATAGCTAGTATTAGTTGTAGTATGTTTATAACTGTGGATTTTGGTTTAGACCAGGATTTAATTGGACACTCATAGTAACACTTGTAGATTTTCTAAGTTTAACCTATAGTTTAAGAATATTAATTTTAACCTAAGGTTTGATTAATATGACTGATATTGATGGTGATATTTATTATATTATAAGGTTTAGATAAACCCAATAGGATAGTAACACTTGTCATATGTATGATTATTAAGAAATTATTATTTTAATGATAAAATAAGATAAATATAAGACTTAGTCTTCACCAAAATCTGATAGGAGCATGACATTTATCACAATTTTATTTATTTGTGGATTAGGTTGATATTTAGATAATTAAATAAATTTTTCGTAACTTTAGGGTACTGTAACTTCCAACCTGTTTTTGACCCAGTTATATTAGGAATTTCGAAAAATATTATTTCTTAAAAGTTGTAGATAATGTAATGAGCTTTCTAACGGTATAAAGAGAGTCCAAATCGGAGTTATAAAACTCTAGATATGTTGATTTTACTGAAGGGGAGTTTAGAGTTACGAGATTTAGGGAGTTAGAAGTTAGGATTCTATTTGTTTTTATTATTTTAAAAATCAAGCTTTGAATCCTTAAATCTCTCTGAAAATTTGAACAATTCCTAAGCCTTTAGCTGAAGGATATTCAAATATTTTCAATTAAATTTATTATTTTTATTCAAAGCCAAAAAGAAGATTTTTATTCCTAGAACTCTATAAATATGACCTAGCACCAAGCATTTTTCATTCATTCATCAAGCTAAGTTCAGAGGCTGCAAGTTGCTAGGTTATTGTGAGATTGTAAACACTTGGGTTGGGAATTATAAGCTTGATCATTATAAGCTTAATAAACATTTGGGAAGTAAGGTTATAGTGTATTTCAGTTTCGAGGTATAGTTCGGTCATAGAAGCATTCAAGGTATTAATAAACATTTGGGAAGTAAGGTTATAGTGTATTTCGGTTTCGAGGTATAGTTCGGTCATAGAAGCATTCAAGGTATTCCTAATTCTAGTTCCTTTCTGTATTGATTCTTATAGTTCTTCTCTACTCAAATCCTAACTCAGTCTTTTCTATTCTTAGGCATCTAAGTTCTTCGAACTTAAGGTTTTCTTTGGTAAGTATCGTTTCGATGGTGTAGTTTATTCTTTCCATCTCTTTTCTTTAGTATACTCACCTCTATATTATGGTTTTTAGGAGTGTTCCAAAATCCCGACTTTGTTCTCATCATCCCGGTATATTGGTAAGGAAAATAGGATAGAATCTATATGTGTATTGTTTATGTTATCTTGTGTATTATGTTATGAAATATGATATGTTATGAATATGTATGAATGTGTATGTTTGTAGGCTTGGGCTTATGCCCTATTTGACTAACAAGACCCCAAAAAGATTTTGGGCATATGCCTACTTAGCTAGTAGGACCCCACTAATCTCATGGGCATAAGCTTGTTTAGTCTATGGGACCCCAAGTAATAATGGCCATTATAATAAGTGATATGATATGCCTTTATGATTATTATGAAATTATGTTTATGACTATGTGCTAGATTTTCCTTGCTGGGCATTAGGCTCATTCCTTTTTGTTTTATGTGCAGGAAAATAGCCTAAGAGGCGGTAAGATTCGAGGACGCTTAGAGAATGTGTATCGATGGTGAATGGAGTCAAGGGGCCGAGCGTTATTCGATTCGAGGATGTAGTTACTGTTTTATGGTTTTACCTGTATTTTCCGCATTTCTTATGTAATGTCTTTTTATTAAATCATGTTTTGTTTTTAAAGACAATGGGATCCCATATCCTTCTTAGTATTTTATTTTGTAAGTAACTCTTATTTTTACAAGTTACTTAATAAAATTATGGTATTTTCGCAAATGTAAGTTCTATTTAGGATTTTATGTATAGTTTCGTTAATGGTCCAAAAGTCTAGATTAGTGGGTCATTACAATTACGCTCTCAATGAGCCAAATTACCAAAATACCCTCACAACAGAGTATATAACCCCATGCATGCCTTTATCATCATATAATAATATGACCCACATAGTCATGCATATAATCATATAATAGCATAATAAATCAATTATGGCCCTCCCGGCCTCCTAATCAAGGTCCTAAACCTTATGAGGAAATTTGGGTCGTTACACAAAGAGCTTTCCAGTCGCCACTTTTCTTGAATTCATAAGATTCACTCTTCAGTCTTGGTTTGCAGATAGATGTGAAAGAGCTGCAACAGGAATAAATGTGTTATCACCTGAGATGGAAAATGATTTGAAGCAAATAGGTGATAAAGCAATTTTTTTGGTTGTCCAAGTCCTTGGTCATCACGAATTTCTTGTGGTCGATGGTAATGGTGATGATGAGGTGAACTTGGCCACAAAATCATGCTCTTGTGGCATGTTCCAAACCATTGGGATACCCTGTGTACATGCTTTTGCTGCAGCCAGAAAAATAAGCATAAACATTTACTCATTGTGTTCCCCTTACTATAGAATCAAGACATTGAAGGACACTTATAAAGATACTATTTACCCTGTTGGGAACGAGGATGAATGGGTAATCCCTGATCACATCAGAGATATGGTTGTCGGCATCCCTGTTGAGAAAACCCTTGTAGGAAGGCCCAGGAAGCAGAGAGTGGGTAGGCGAAAGACAAATCGCTATGCTTCACGCGTGGTAAAGATTGTCAAGCCACGTAAGTGTAGCAGATGTGGTGGTAATGGGCACAATAGGAAGTCATGTAAGGCTAGGATGTAAAATATTGTGTTATGTAATTATTTAATTGATTTTGGAGTAATTATGTAATTATTATATGGAGTACTTCTTCTAATAATTTGTTGGTTTGGATGTCGAGGCAGACACATTATGTGAATTTAATACTTTTTTATTTAATAATTTTTTCAAAAAATATTGTTTGATAAAAAATAATATACAAAACTAACTATATGCTATACTATACAAAATGTGTAAGACAAAAATGTAAAGAGCATCACAGGGACAAATTTTGATAGAATAGGTCCACACACCACTTTGTCCTGAAATGTTGGATGTTCTCATCGATAACGGTATCGAGTGGTAGCCTGGCAACCAGATGCTCGATATGTTTGATGGCAAACATACCACAATCTCCACTGCATATAATCGATTTTGTGTCAATAAAAGATAAAAATAACTTTAATTTTCAGATTTCAAAATACACTAATTAAATAGGGGAATACCTTGTCTTAGTCTGAGGACACTCCTCTGGAGGAATACGACAATATGAAAAAGGCTTTGCATTCTGCTCAGGATATACCTGGAGGTCCTTATGGTCGTCAAACATGCCAGAACACCATAACAACGAAGGCAACAATAAGCACTAAGGCTAGATCGCTTCCTCCATCAGAGTGGGACTGAGCACGCTATGGTTGGAATCATAAATGTTGACGCACCACGTTGGATTGGAGACTTCAATGGCGATCCAATGTGCGGCTTTCTCGATGTGCAAGGAAAAATATACGTCACTCATATTTTGCCATGATACAAGGAATTGATTATCATCGCCCTTCAACATTCTCAGCACATCGTCGTCTCATGTATACTTAGTGTCGGTCTCTCTGAAATGATTCCAACGACCTAGGCACACTTGGGGGAAGATGGTGTTGTTCACAGCATCCTGTCGAAATGCAGCATGGTAAAAGTGGCATCGGCGGCGTAGCATGTGCAAAGCGGCATCAATATGCTAAAAAAACATGAAAATTCTTTAGTACCATCAATATATTTTAAGATTGAATTGAAAACATGAATGTGATTTACATACCGAATCCCAAAGCCAAGTCTGGACTGTATGCAACTGCAAGAACCATGCGTCCCAGTATAGACGTTCCGGTCTCTCTTGTTGTCGATCTTCCCGATGATCCACTTATGGAAGCTCTTCTCCTGTTGTGGGTCACACTTCCTCAGTGGTTCAGCAACTAGCCCCTGTTTATCTAGTCTGATCTTCTTTGTTGGGTCGGTGAAGTCATCAAAACGCTTGGGCCTGCGTTTCTTCCTGACAACTTCAAGGCCAGCTGCCTCATCGGGCTGCAGTACTCGTACACTGGGACTGTCAGCATCACTAGCAACTACAGATGTATGGGCCTGTGGAGTGGAGGGTTGATCATCACACTCGTAGTCTGCAGGCAAGATATCGGACTCTGTATCTGATTTTACGTCAGTGGATCAACCTGAGACCAGTGAAAGCAGCTGCGCCAACTGAGCCATTATCGTGGTCTGATTCTGTAGTAAGGTTGACTGGCCCTCCTCGACCCTCTTGAGCCTCTGCATCAATTGCTCATAATCAAGCTGGGCAACCTGACTAGATGAAGCTGCACAGGCCTGTGAAGTGCCCTCCTCAACCCTCGGGACATCCTCATAAAAAATGGAGGCTTCCTTTGCAACTTTTGCCAGCTTCTCTGCCTCCTTCTCAGGTACCACTACTTCCTCCGCTGCAGTCCCAGCCTCCCCCACAGTTGATTCCAACTTAGAGAATAACCTGGAATCAACTTTTGGGAGGCTATTGTAGTAGACTACCTCACTGGGACGTGACTTCAGCATGGAAAATACCACTAACTGCATGGTTGAATAACATGTGTTAGGAAAACTTTAATAAAATAAATCGTTAATCAATTAATTTGTGACATTTAACAAGATAAAATGGAACTTACTCGACAGTTGGCGAATATAGGAACCAACTGAGCTGTCGAAATAGTGATATCAATCTTCGTAGCCCAGCTAAGCATCCTCGGTATCTGGTTCCCACTGAACTTACTCCCGAGAGATGGCATGGCCTCAAAAGTCCAGTAAAGAAGCGTGGGTGCATAGCCATAGAAACTATACTTCGCCTCCTTCTGTTTTTTGCTTGACCCCTCTTTCTTCTTCTCCTCGTAGAGTTTCAATTGCTTCTTCATGTCCTTCTGAACTTCTTTGCTAACATTCTTAAATGACAACTTCCCCCATGGATACTTGAAAAAGTAATCAAGATCCTCAACCATCCTCAGGGAATCTCCCTATATCGTCGTTGTCTTCTTTGGGGCATTCAGTACCCCCTCTATCAAATAGCACAAACTCAGCTTAAATGCATCTTTTGGGTTTGTGGAGGCCTTCAATGCATCTTCCAACTGACCAAAACTAACATTCGATTACCATTAAAATATTCCTGGATGATCCGATCACTTGAAAGATATTCTTTCAACTCATCTGGGATTGGTGATTTCCCAAAATTTAGCCCGGTAAATAAGGCAAACTCTGCAATACCAAATCTACACAGAGTGTTGCCCAGGTAGAACTGACCCTCTTCAGGCTTCTTGCTTTCTACCTTACGCAACATTAGTTGATGCAGCAGAACCCCAAAAAAACTAAACGGCTTCGCCTTAAAGAACTGTCCCAACGGGCATGCCTCTGCCCTTTCAATAAGACCATGCTTCTGAAACTGCTATATAAGGGTATCCAAGTAGGCACTACCCCTATAAGTGGCACGACCAGGAAAGTGCTTCTCCAACGACACAATAAGTTCAGGCATCTGAAAAAAAATACAAAAAAAAAAATGTAAAACAATCTGGTCACTATCGAGGCCTATCGAGGTAGCTACTATTGAGGTAGGTGCTAAAATCCGAAAGCATGATATCATCGGGTTACTATCGAGGCCTATCGAGGTGGGTTCCAAAAATCCCAAAGAATCATATCATCTGGTTACTATCGAGTCTTATCGAGGCCTATCGAGGTAGGTCCTAAAAATCTCAAAGCAAGATATCATCTGGTTACTATCGAGGCCTATCGAGGTAGGTGCTAAAAATCCCAAAGCCCCGTATCATCGAGTCCTATCGAGGTAGGTCCTAAAAATCCCAAAGCCCCGTGTCATCGAGGCAAAGGCTACATAAGCCATATGGCCAATAGCATCGCGTCCTATCGAGGTATATGCTAAAATTTCATCGAGTCCCATCGAGGCACAGTCAAATCCATACCCTGGTATATACTATCGAGTCCTATCGACGTGCATAAAAAATCTCGAAAAAAACCCAGATTTCTTCATTCCCCAGCCCCGATCTATCCTATGAACAAAAATCAACAAAAAAAAAAACTAGGCACATACACATATGGCAGATTAAAAACGAAATCCCTCACCTTCGCTTTCTTTGGGGTTGTTTCCTAAAAGTTTGGTCGGCTTGCTCGACGTTTTCTCCTTCCCCTTCTCCGATCGTCAACTCCGACCCTTTGGGAGCCCTTGTTCGTGGTCCTGGAAGACAATGGTTGGGTTCTACGGATTCATTCGGGTTTAGGTGTTACAAAGTTTGCTTGCTTCGGGACTTTGGGAGAGAATACAGAGAGTTTGTGAGAAAAAATGCCAGGGGTATTTTGGGTAGTAAGGTCATTAGTAGCACCAAAATGAGTCATAGTGATAGGATATTTTTTAAATGTAGTGTCACTTAATGCATTAAAAGTCAAATTTCTCATTTCCTGATATCATGCAGACTATAGAAGCTGCCAAAACACCACATTATCTCTCTTCACTGGCCCTGAAGACAAGTCTGGGTGAAAAAGTTAGACAGAGGTTAAAAGCAGCAACTTGGAGAAAACTTTCAAGAAGAACCAAGATTGGAATTCGGAATAGTTTCATCTTTTTTGTGGAATAATCGTTCGATGCAATCAAGGGCACAGATTTGTTCGAGAATTGGTGGAAGTGCGCAGAAGAAAAGGATTCGTTTCTGGGGCTATACTGCTGCTAATTGTGTATAGGATTTGGCATTTAACATTCCATTACATGAAATGGCCAAAATACACTTGTTTACATTAGCATTCTTTCATTTTTTTTTCCCAAGGCAAGATTTTGCTGCAGTTCAATTGTGTTATGTACTTTAATGTTACTGATTACGTATGTAAACTATAGCCATTATCTTGAGGTTGAACTGATGCCATTTTGGGAGATATTTGAAGTGTTTACTCTGAAATGGCGTGTTTTTAATCATCCAAACTGCAAGCAGAATTGAAAGTGTGACTAATTGGGTTTTATCAAGAGTTCCTTATGAAGCAGCATTCCTTGTACGAGAATTGTTTAAAGAAACTATTGAAGAAAATGTGAGGAGGATAAATGACTTGGGAAGTTGTGAGTCTACGCTGTAGCCAACTGCACCAATTGACATATGCATTTTGTTGGGTGGCACGAACCAAAAGAAGATTTGGCCATAGATAACCCTGAACCATGATTGATTGTACGTTAAAAGGCATAACTGTACACCATTTTACTCAGTTCTCCACTGCCGTATGTGTCATAGGTCATAGGCTCAAAGCACTTAATATTGACAATTGAAGTTTCGACAAGAAAATAGAAAATCACATCAAATGTCTTAACATCATTAAGTTTTCAACTCCAGCTTTGCGTGACCAAAAACTTCATCAAATGTGCACTGAAACAGGTCAATATACATCTACTTGTGGGTGACTTCGAGATCACTGCTCCATCCAAAACAAGAAGACCAAACCATCGATCAGGAGCATGACAAATATATAGCCATTAAATTCAACAATTCAGACTGCACAAATATCTCTAGACAGAAATGAACCGATAATAAAGGGTGATCAACTATGGCCATGTCTTCTAACCTTTTAGTGCTACGGTGTTGGACGACAAGACATACAAATCAATGATGAAAACCACATAAGATGGAAATTCCCAGACCTGCAGAAGACAAGCTTGAATTAGAGTTCAACTTTGAACTTAAACTAGGTGTTATATACGATAAGATTTAAATTAAGAAGGATGAGAGATCGTCAAACCATACCATCATAGCAGAGAGACACAACTTGAAGTAACTTGAGATGAGGATTGCAAGCAAAATGTCTTTGTACCTGCTCAAACAATAGCCCAAATTATATATTGCAGTATCTGAACAAGTATGTGCCACTTAGAAAGATGAGATCTTGGCTCCAAGGGTCCTTTTAATGCCCTCTTTCATCACCTTTTTCCGCTATATAACTTAATCATGTTTAATCATTAAAGCTATACTTCCTACTGAAGACATATCAGCACTCAACAATACCTAAGAAAAATCCATGCTTCTAATTTTAGACATGACTTTTATTTTAGCTTTCAGAAATTTTACCTGAGGGAATTAAACCATGTACCCAAAAAAATCCTCATGGCAAGTACAAAGGTAGAAAAAAACACGAGGTTTCCAAGAAATACATCAAGCAATATCTACAATGAGCAGGAAAAAAGGTTTACATGATCTGTTCAGTTATACATTCTGTAATATGAAGTAGATGAAAGCCTGAGAAATCAAACAACTTAGTTGCAATCAAAGTAACAATGGCAACCTTTTGACTTGTCCAAATGAAAGAATCAATGCTTGTGGACAAACCCCATTCTTCTTTGCTTCTACATATTAACAAACTCCTATCTTGAGGGGTGTTAAGGCACTTATTTATATTCAAAAGATTGCATCACATTAAAGAAAGAAAAAAATCAATTTTTTATTGGAGAGGAATGGATACAAGCATCCAATAGAAGAAATCCAAAACTGCATTTCCACAGCAAACCCTGCAAAGTCATCAGAGTTAGACACACTAATGAATGGTTAAGCAAAAGAAAATGAAGAAGAAACTATACCTGCAAATTGAGAGCTTGTGGGTCTAGCACATTATAGAGTAAATGTCTATAAGCTTTGGGCTTGTGAAGAATCAAATCAATAACAACTATCTGCCAACCATCCACCAAAAGGAAAATAAAAAAATGATGCTTAAAAATGTTGAGCTTCAATATTTGATTTAGAAAACGAAAAGGGTATTTTTAAAATACCATGATTTCGCATTCAATGTACTCATCCCCAACTGCTTTACAGTTCTCCTGAAAAAAACAATTCCTATGAAAAAAGAAAAAACAAAATGAAGAAGAAAAGGAGAATGAAAGAAACGGGTTAGAATTTACTTACGCATTTCATGAGTCTGATATTGCCGGGAGAGTATTGAACGAAGAGGGATTTCATTCCATAACCGCACTCGATACATCTGTACTTCATTCCTCCCTCTGTCATATAATTCTATTTTCTCAAAGAAAAGTCGTCGTTTTATTCTTCCTACGATACACACAAATACACCCTTTACAGTTCAGAATTGACTACAATTAGCACCGTCGTCGTCAAAACGTCAAAAAATTGGATGGTGAGTGGGTAATATGTTTATCAATAGGCCGGAGTGAAAGACATGATCGACGGTATCAAACCTCTGAAAATCTGAAATTGGAAGGAAACAGATTACAGAACCCATCGGCGGAGAAGGCCCTGACAAAAGTTGGGCTATGACTTTGCACAGTAACACTAAAAGCCCACATCATTTTTAAGAATTGGGCCGATTTTGCTCTGCTTTCATTAGACATTTATTCCCTTATTTTTTTATTTCTTTCAATTTTTATTTTTTACTTAAAGAGGAGAATGTTATGGGATTATTTTCGTATAAATTTTCAAAAAATATAATTATGTCATATTATAGTTATGTAATGAAGAGTAACTTTGCCATTTTATTAATATTTTAAATTAATTTATTGTTTAAAATTTTTTAATTAAAAATAAATATGTATTTTCACATATTTTATATATTTTAAAATTACATAATTATTCCATTATTTATTATCATTCAATATTATTTTTTATTACTATATTTATTTTTTATATAGTCTTTTACTATATATTTTTTCCGACTTTTTCTAGTTTTTTTACGTTACGTTTTTTAATTACTTGACTTTTTTTGCATAATTTTTTTAATATATATAAGAAATCTCAAAACAATTTTTTTTTTTTTTTGTGTTTTCCTTTTACTGTATGCTTTTTTTTTTTCCCGAATTTTCACCTACTTTTGTGATTGTTATTTGGTTTTAATTACGTTGTTTACCGTTTTGTTAGTATCCTGTCATTTTTCGTATTTTTTTTAAAAAAATTTCCATAAAATTTGGGAAAAATTATTTCCCCATATTTTTGTAAACTTTGAGTTTCTCTTTTAGCCCGTTGAGAGCTATTGTGTTTGTTTACTCTGTTTCTTGGTTCCTTTCAGCTAAAGGAAAGAGTGACTAACTTGGCTCAAAATAACCTAGATGCCCCTAGGGCCAAATCTCTCTTTCAAAGCCCCTCAAATGTAATTTTGTCTCTTGTCACATATCTTGTTAATCATAATTAATGCCTTATACTTCCCGTTAATTCCAATATCCTCGAATTGTTACTAAATAATTTTGGACACTCAAGAAGATTAGTTATTCTTTCTGTTATTTGTTAAGTTTGTTAAATTCTGTTTTGTAACAGTTTGTAACTAGGATCCTTGGTCTATAAAAGGATGTCTTGTCTTATGTTTTAAATTAAGTGCAGAAATAAGATAGAGAGAGAACCGAGAGAATAGAATGTATGGTGAGGTTTTATTGTATCTTGAAGCAAGAAGGTTGAAGATGAAGAGAGAAGAACAGAACTGAGAAACCAAAGGGGAAGCAGAGGTCTTCAAGGGAGTTTCCTAAGTGTTCTAAGCTTCATTGTGAATATTGCTCAAGAGAGAAGATCACCATTGTAACAGTTCAAGTTATCTTGAACAAAGTCTTGTAATCTGCCATTAATCATAGTGAAAGAGGATTCCTTGGAAGGAGTTCAAAGGGGAATAGGCTCTCTACACATTGTAGAGGAAAGTTCGAACCCCTCTAAATTTACTTGTGTCCTTTATTGTTTTTTGGTTTATTTCTTTCTCTGCATTACAAATTATCTTCTCAGCATGTTTAATTTCTGGTTTATGTGAATTGTTGATTTTAGTAATATACAAACAGAGGTTGTTAGATTATAACACTAAAAATATACACTAAAATGATGACATCTCTTTTATTCCTAAAGATACAGACACAGACACAGTACACTCAAACATACCTCCTTCTATATTTATCTTATTTTAGCAGATTCTTGTATGCACTCTGTTGTTCTTATTCACATGTTCTTATAAAAGAATGAATGCAGCAGAACAAAATGATTGTGGTATATAACCAGATCCTGACATATATGTTTTTCCTCTTATTTCTTTTAATTTTTTTCTTATTTCTTATTTCTTATTTCCTGGTAGTTTTGCCTTGTAGACTCTGTATTGAGTAGTTCTACTTAATTGTGTAATATGCATATCATGTTGTAGAAGTCTAAGTAAAAAGCAGTGTTTATAATTATATTTGCTAGAGCATATGCATGGTCACCATGATTATCATATTATAAATAGTTCAATTTCATAAAAAGCATCTGTAAATTAATTTAGGATCAGGATGTCTTAGTTTTGTGAAACTATTCTTATATTAACAAAAAAAATTGGTGGATATATGTTGATTTTGTTTGATATATATATATATAGTAATGACTGTTTCATTGCCTCCTAACTTCAAGGCAGACAAATACATTGTAATCATCTTTACATTGCTGATGTCATTTTCTTTCAATGGTCTTTATAACTAGAAGACTTATTCTCCTCCAGTCACTCTGGGATTTTAGTATTAAGAGTTAAAGTAAAAATAGTAATATATTAGTTAACTTTCTATTTGTCAATGGGCCTTAAATCCATCGAAGTGCTTTGTTCTGTTCTCATGAGAGATGATTTTGCAGATGACAACAGCAATTGCCATAGAGGAGGTAAGGAGAGAAGTGAAGATACTTCTCACCTTAAAATAGCAATTTTAGAATCCAAAACACTTGTATCGACAACACTAGAATTAAATTAGACCAACAAGTTAAAGCAGCTTACTGATGAAATTTGATGTCTTCCAAATCAATGGCCTTTCCCTTTGGTGCTCTGCCTTGTGCCTCTAGCAACACTCGATCGTTAAGGCCAAGCTTGCATTCTGGCATACCACTGCAATCAGTTTCATTTCAGCTATGTACCACGAGTAAAAACAGATTACTTGATGATAAAAATAAAATAAAAATGCTAATGCAGTCATATTACATTGACTCAAGTACATAATAGTGTCCCGTCAGAGAACTGAGAAATAGTGAAAGTTTAGGTTCCTAAGTCTAAATTTGTTGACTAGATGGAAAGTCAGGCAGAATTAGATGGAAGGTCTAGTTCATTGATACAGCAAAATACAACAAACTCTTGACAATTAAGAGTTGGAAAATCAAATTACGAACCCTAATTTGAACACCTAAACAAAAATATATTGAAGGTGAGACAAAAAATTAGGTTATAAGAGAAAACAAACCTTTAGAAGCGGCTGAAATAGGCCAAGTGAAGATGATCTTAGAAGCAACTTCGGTCCTTGTTCGTAATCCTTGCGAAAGCCTCTGTTGATGGGAAAGCACAAAATATAGAAGACTGAGAAAGAAGAGAGATTTGATCGGCAATGAATTCAGCCAACAAGAAGATTTTGAGAGCCAGTAAGATCGAACATGGAGGTGAGAGAGAGCGAAGGAGAGAGAGAGAGAGCGTGAAGGAGAGAAGAAGATAAAGTGTATTCTGTGTTTACTGTTTTAATTAATAATCTAGAAATAATTTTTTATTTTATTTTTAGATATTTTAGTCACAGATAAAGTTATAGTTGTGACTAAAAATTAATTATTGGTCACAACAAATTATGGTTATAACTAAATATGAATTAGTGACATATTTTAGTCATTAACGTTTATTAGTTGTCACTAAATGTACTATTAGTCTCAATAGTTTATAGTGGCTTTCTAAAATTTATAAAATTAAAAAATGAAATATTGTCACAAAAAATTTGTTGTCACTGAAATATTTTTTGCCACAAATTATGACTAAAAAATACATTTAGTCACATTATTTTTGTTGTCACTAAATGGTTGTGACTAAAAGTTAAATTTTTTGTAGTGTAGCTTAAATCATGTATCACCTAAAACATACAAATTACCATAATATCCTGGCCCACGCCAGATTACCGAAACACCCCTTACTAACGGAAGCGAATATCACAAGTTGTAACTCCTAAAAATATGTTACAAAATATGACAAACTCATTTTGTTATCTCTTTATTATTTAATCTAATATTATATTATTTTATAAATAACATAACATCTTTCGTGTAGTGCTGAGAAAAGTTTGGAGAGCATCTAGACTCTACTTCTATTCTTCTCCACATATCAGTGGTTATAGCTATTCTACTTCTATTCTTCTCCAAAATTTGGCTACATTTTTCCTTCTCAACCTTGTACATTTTCAAAATATCAGACATAATTGTATTCCTTGACAACATTTTAAACATAGGGCAAAGAGTATTTGAATAGTCTATAAAACCACTATGCTCAACCATCGATAAAGGGTATTCATGTAGAATGATCATTTGAGCTAACTTTTTTCTCTCTAGTTCAAGATCAAAATTGTAAGTTGTGACTGAAGGACTTGCATTAGGATTAGGATTCATGGCAAGTTGTTCCTTTATTACTGGGCATCTTTTCACATGAGCAAGCAAATGTTTAGTCCCATTACTACTCTCTCCCCCTAATTTCCTCCCACAATGGTTACAAACTGCCTTCAGTTTACCATCAATTTTTTGCAATGTAAAATGATCCCATGCAGGAGATGTTCTCTTTCTCTTAGTACTTCTACTCTCACTTGCATCTCTTGTATTTCCTAGAGAATGTGCCTCTTGTGTATGTGTTGAATGAACATAATCAACATCATCGACAAAATTAGATTCGATAAAATCTTGGGTAGACATGTTTAGTGTTTGATCTAACCTACATTATATCCACATAACAATTAGGAACTGCTTGGCTCCAAAAATATTATACATATGTATAAATATAACTTAAAGATTACAACACATAAATTCTAACCAGTAAAGGCTTTGACCAAGAAAATAGTACCACTCACAGTCCTAATGAAACACAATCCGCAGGGTCCCTGAGTAGAAGAATCATCATGAAACCTATTATTATCAATGAACCCAACCAAAACACAAAACAAAAGTACACATAGCAGAACAGAACATTAAGTTTTGCATTTATTTAAGACTGTTTTGCATTTATTTAAGGTCTAGCAAAACACAACAGAACAGAACAGAAGAATTTCATGTCTCATGAATCAAAGATGAACAGTACCAAGGCCTAAAGTTACAGCATCGATTGAACATTTATGGCTCAACTCAAACTTCCAAAAATAATAAATGTCAAGGAAATAACATATAGATAGATATATGACAGTCATAAAGTCAACAATGAAACTTCTGGTGAAATGTAATGGGCTCCATGAAGTTGACTGGTACTTCTGAAAAGATGTAAGACTCTAATGATTAAGAAGACTATTGGTTCTGGCAAGTCTTAGAGACTAAGATGGCTGCTTTTTTGTTAAATTGGTCATCAAAGAGATTAGTCAAAAAATTTTAAGGAAAAGAGAACAAATAATTTATTCTATCTAGTGTTTAGTTTCTTCTATTTCTTTTCTTTTCAATCATCTATAATGGTTTTGTTTATTATACGTATAAAAATGAAAATGAAAATAAAAACCCAGTAAATTATCAAACCGCATTCGAAGCAAATATGAAAATAAAAATATGGTTAGATATGTCATAAACAAACTGTTCTACTATTTGAGTTTGCATACTTGACTAAACAACCAACATTTATGTAGATGCAAATGAAAGGAATGCAATATATGCTTACAGCCACAGTATGCCTGAAAGAACAGTTGGATTGAAACAGCTTCTAGCCAACCGGAATATGTTTTGCCTGCTCCTGTTTGACCATAGGCAAAGATGCAAACCTGAAAAAAGAAACGACCATAATGTTGCTAAGATTTATGTTATATGAGTAAACTCAATTCATGAAATACAATTGAACGATGACAAGAAGGAGAAAACCTGATGCAACAAAAAATAAGGCTGACAAAAACATGTTTATCAATGTTGAACAGTACATACATAATAGAAAAGAGAGAAATAACTAATAAGGTATAATTTCACAGAATCTGAGTGCAAAATCAAGTTCATAAGCTGCATTTGGATTGTTTATTACATCAAGTTCCATATGAATCAGTA
This sequence comes from Humulus lupulus, assembly GCF_963169125.1. NCBI lineage: Eukaryota > Viridiplantae > Streptophyta > Magnoliopsida > Rosales > Cannabaceae > Humulus > Humulus lupulus. Next base: position 74,599,460 of record NC_084800.1, read on the forward strand.
GCCATAACTTCACAGCAGAGCAAAGACAAGAACATGAAAATGAGCACCTAGCAAAAGAACCATCAAGAAACCCTTGAATTCAAAAGTACTTTACATGCAAAATTTGTGTTCACAGAAGCAATACCCATCTGAAAAAATGAATAGAAGATCTGAAGATGGAGATGGAGAAGAGAGCACTCACCATTACCCAAAACTTTGCAGGTGACAGTGGCGGGATACACCGCCGGTCAACGGGCAAAACACGTTCCTAGATGGAAATTAGTGGCGGGAGTGTCGATCCTGGCGGGAACTTCATTGACCATGTTCTTCCTGGTTGTTCTGAGGTTGGATCGGCATTCGGCAGCAGCAGATTTGGTTTGGAGAAGAAGGTTTCGTTTTTGGCTTTGGAAAAAAAGGGTTCAGTTCAGTATAACTCACTTAGAAAAAAAAGAAAAAAAGAAAAAGAAAAAAGTAATCGGGGCGGGTCTGCCCCGACCCGCCTGAATTTATATCGGGTCAAAGCCCCGCCCCGAATTCTGCCTCAATTTTACCGGGACAATGATGCTCCTCCGGGTCGGGGCCCCGACCCGCCCCGCTCCATAGACCCATTTTGCCGTTCCTAACTCCAGGCCTACTAATTTACTCACCGGATGTTCACCACCAAATTATTTTGGTTATTACCTTTATTGGAAAAAACTATCATATTTTCATTTTCTTTACCGAAATAAATAATAACAAATCCAAATATTTACATTTTCGATATCTTTGTTTCAAGTTTCATTCACGACAAAAACATTTCAACTCAATAAAAACTAGAAATACTATATAACTCAACAATAAATTTATGACAAATATAGTCAAACTTAATATATATTATATTATTTATCTGAGTAATAAGTAAATAATAGTATTTATCGTATTAAGATTGCAAATCAGTAAGCAACAATGTTTGAGCCTTGAATCTCGATACGTCTTATAATAAAAGACTATCTTACTTTGACAATCTAACGACAGTGCTTAGTTTTTTTTTTCCCTTAATCTTATAAGAATTTTGTATATAAATATGTGTGCTGCAGAGACAATGTTAACACGATCCTCATTATACCACCAATATATATCTTCCTTTTATCATTTCTCTCACACAATATTTCCTGGGTAAAATTTCAAGGGCCCTTACTCCTGAAGAAAAAAAGGCAGGCAACATACAAATAAAGCAAAGGAAGGACAAATTGCTTATGTGATCACAAGCTCTCGCTTGAGATGTTTATATTCCTTAATGCCTTGAAAAAGAAGCAAGGGAAGTGACCAGGCTACCTTCATACAATCATACTGAAAAGAGAATTATGATTCAAGCAGCATTGGCTTAAATCACAAAGGCGCTTTGTATACTGTCTTTAGCAGAAAATCCTCCTCTAGGCTATAGATATCACTATCCCCGCAATCCTTCATTGTTGGGGGTGGCTAGAGCAATCAGAAACCCGCTGTGTCAGCCTCTCTGAATCCTAATCCTTATTGCCTGAATAGCTTAAAGTTGGCTGTTCCTCACAATTGTCAAACTAACAATTACACCACCTGCAAATAATGATTATGTGTTTTCCAACAAGCTTCAGCAACTTGAAATAATCTCCTGTCTTAGTGACAGTATTTCAATCATCAAATGGAAAGTCCTGCGGGCCTTCTTCATTCCTTCCCCACAATCTTTTCGAAATCACGAGGACATGCAATGTGATCACACATTTTCCTTTTTTGGCGTGTGAATTGCAATGGCATGTGGTGCATAAAACCTCGGTGTTTATGCATTAGTGTATTTTATGTTCTTGAGAGCCACTTCAATGAGCTTTTTTATCCAAGATGTCAAACAAGTACTTAGTCACTTTATCATTAGACCTCAGATTTTCCTTATAGAATCCATGAATACTCCTGAAATAACATTTCTTAGTTTACTGAGGAATGCAATCTCAGAGTCTGTGGAAGAAGACGTAATTGGTGATGGTGCGGCCATAAGAACAAAGTTTTCCCCATTTCCGACATCAATTTCATACAACTCGCTGAAAACCTCTTGAAATTCATGCTTCGTTGTTTCATAAAAGGCACTACTCTGAGGAATGACATTCAAAACCAGAATTCCATTCTTAGATAGAATTGATTTAGCAGCCATAAGCACATGCTTCTGCCTAAATTCCAACGGTGGAGCAGAGACACCGCTTCTGGCGTCACATGAATCTAAATCGACCATGATAACATCAAATTCAGCATCAACATCATCCATCTTGATATCATTCTCTACCTCATGTCTCCCAAAAGAACTTGCATTCCATCCTCTGGTCGGATGAGCAATTTTCTCAATGAATTTCATTGCATCACCAACAAATATTTTGAGAAGTTGACAATCTTCCAGTCCAAAAAACTGTCTAGCAACACTTAAAACCTGCTCATCCTCTTCCACACCCAACACCTTAAAACCCAGTTGGGTTCTGAGAAATGCCAGCAAAGCTCCACCACCAACTCCTAGACATAAAGCTTTTGGCCTAAACCCACTACGAATCTGCTCTTCAATATGTTTACCAATTAGATTAAGGCCAGCTACCATGGGAGCCAAGTATGGGTGTACTAAAACCCCATTATCAGGACTGAACTCAACTTCACCAATTTCTACAGATGTCAAGCCAATACCTTTCTTGGGAAAGATACGTACCTCAGTTTGAATCAAATTGGGCATCCTCTTAAACCTCAATCGCCTCCTAAACTCCCTGTTCAAGCATCTTCCACCTTCATTTTCAACCTCAATCTCTACATCTTCAACTAACATTTCACCAACCATTGACCCCACGAAACTCCCCAATACCAAGCTGCAAATAACATTATCTTCGTAACTCAAAATGGGTATCTCGGGAATTCCATATTTGAAGCAAGTCTTAGGCGATAAAGCAAGTAATAGAGGTTTCAAGCTCACCTCGAGCTCACACGACATGTCGTTTTTTGCTAAACGGCGGTAAATTGCTGAAGAAGGATGAACATTTTCGGGCTGGTTTCCGACTAGGATCAGGCGCGAGATTCCGGGCGAGTTGAAAAGGAGCTGTAGGTGACCCGGCTCGGTGCAGAAAATCCAATCGGATTCGCGGTGTTCGGGAACGAACATAGCGGCGACTCGGGGTGGGTCGTCGGTCAGGCCCGCTGAGTCGAGGACAGCTATTCGGAAAAATGAGGAGGAATGGTTTGGGTTGGGATTGGGAAAGGAAAGAGAGATGAATCGAGATGGAACTATGGTTTCGAATGTTGTTTTTTCGAGCGCCATTGTTGCAGATGTTAATCTTTATCTAAGATTACCAAAATCGTCGGGTATATAGGGTAAATTACATATGGCTCATACATTCAAGACCTTGGTAATTGGTATTTGGTACAGCAAAAATTTGACATTTAATTATAATTGAGTTATTATTTAGTTTTTTTTTTTCTGGAAAAAGTTATAATTTAGTTTGGAGTGGAATTCAATTAATATATTCAGCAAAAAAAATTATGAATTTTCGTACTTGTTTTTTTTTTTTTAAGGGTAGTTTACATATTTATACTCAGGATACAACCAGATCCTGATGCATCCAGACGACCAGGAAAAGACAGCCTTCATGACCAACTTAGGCATATTTTGCTACAAGGTCATGTCATTCGGATTGAAGAACGCAGGAGAAACATATCAGAGACTAGTCAACAAGATGTTTGCCGGCTTGCTGGGGAAGACGATGGAAGTCTACATTGACGACATGCTCGTCAAATCCCTCATTGCAAAGGACCATATCAGCCATTTAAAACAATCTTTTGACATTCTTAGGAAATATAATATGAAACTGAATCCAACTAAATGTTCTTTTGGTGTGACTGCAGGAAAGTTCCTTGGGTACCTAGTAACCCAAAGGGGAATTGAGGCAAACCCAGCACAGATAGAGTCAATCCAAAGGATTCCTTCCCCAAAGTGCGTAAAAGACGTACAGAAACTAACTGGACGCATTGCAGCACTCAGCCGATTCATCTCAAAATCTTCAGAACGATGTCACCTCTTCTTCAACACACTAAGGAAGTCAAAAACCTTCGAGTGGACAGCTGAATGTGAAGAGGCACTGGGCCAGCTAAAACAGTACCTGACCAGCCCGCCTCTCCTCTCAAAGCCAAAAGACAATGAGACATTATTCATCTATCTAGCAGTATCCGAGACGGCAGTTAGCGCAGTCCTAGTCCGGGAAGAGGAAGGCAAGCAGTCTCCAGTCTACTATGTAAGCAAAGCTTTGCTTAATGCAGAAACCCGATATAGCTAGCTGGAGAAGCTTGCACTAGCACTCATCCACGCAGCAAGGAAGCTACGCCCATACTTCCAGTGCCATCCAATAACGGTCTTGACCACCTTTCCACTCAAAACAATCCACCACAAACCAGAACTATCAGGCAGACTGACCAAGTGGGTGGTAGAGCTCAGCGAGTACGAAGTAACATACAAGCCACGAACTTCCCTCAAATCTCAGGTATTAGCTGACTTCATTGCAGATTTTACACCTAATATGCATGTGCAGGCAGAAAAAGAACTTTGTTGTCTGACCGAGGGACAGTCAGTCGGAATCTGGAAGTTGCAAGTAGACGGCTCAAGTAACACCAGAGGAAGTGGGCTGGGACTCGTCCTGACTTCACCCCTAGGTGACGTAATCGAACAAGCAATCCGATGCGGGTTCAAAGCTACCAACAATGAAGCTGAATACGAAGCAATGATAGCTGGACTCGGACTAGCCAAAGACATGGGAGTAAAAAAGATCGTGGTCTTCAGTGATTCTCAATTGGTAGTCAACCAAATGCAAGGTAGCTATCAGGCCCGAGATAACAAAATGACAGCCTACCTCAACAAGACTAAAGAGTTGCAGTCAGTCTTTGACGAGTTCACTATCAACCAAGTACCAAGAGGGGAGAACAGTCATGCAGATGCATTAGCAAACCTTGGATCCTCCATCCAGACAACCAACCCCAAGACAATACCTGTAATATATCTCCAATGGCCAGCTGTCTGGAAAGATGAAGAAGAGCAAGTTAATGACATCTCCAACAACCGAACATGGATGACTCCAATAGTCGAGTACTTGGAACAGGACATCCTCCCCGAAGATAAGAACGAAGCACGTCGGGTCAAGGCTCAGTCAGCCCGCTTCACTATTATACAAGGTAAACTCTATAAACGTTCATTCTGTGGTCCATATTTGAAATGCATTAACCCTGCAGAGGCCAAATACGTACTGGCTGAGTTGCATGAAGGAGAGTGCGGCAACCACTCTGGAGGACGAAGCTTGGCGCACCGTGCCCTAACACAAGGCTACTACTGGCCAACTATGCGGGCTGATTCCTCTGACTATGCAAGACAATGCGACAAATGCCAACGGTTCGCTCAAATATCCCACCAACCTCCGGAGCGTCTCATCTCAATCACATCCCCTTGGCCATTCATGAAATGGGGGATGGATATAGTAGGCAAGCTTCCAACCGCACTAGGTCAGAAGATGTACATGCTTGCAGTGACCGACTACTTCAGCAAGTGGATCGAAGTAGACTCATTCCACCAAGTCCGAGACAAAGAAGTAAAGGGTTTCATTTGGAAGAATGTGATCTGTAGGTACGGAGTACCAAAAGAAATTGTGACAGACAATGGCTCTCAATTCATCAGTTTCGACTTCCAAGACTTCTGCAAATTCTGGAACATCAAGCTCAACTTCTCCACACCAAGGTATCCCCAAGCAAATGGACAAGCAGAGTCATCCAACAAGACCATCATGAACAACATCAAGAAGCGCCTTGAAAAAGCTAAGGGAAGATGGGCTGACGAGTTGCCGGGAGTCCTATGGTCCTATCGAACCACAACCAGGACTGCGACAGGGGAGACACCATTCTCATTAGCTTACGGGATGGAGGCAGTCATCCCTACTGAGAGCGAAGTTCCGACAGCCAGATTTGAGCTGACTACAGACGAAGAAAATTGGGAAAACATGTGCCATGAACTCGACACCATCGACGAAAGAAGGGACAAAGCACTCTTAAGAGTCTCGGCCTATCAACAGAGCATAGCCCGACATTACAACAAGAACATCCGCACTCGGACATTCAAAGTAGGAGATTGGGTTCTACGAAGAGTCTTCCAGAACACTAAGGAAGCTGGAGCAGGTAAGCTCGCCCCGACATGGGAAGGTCCCTACCTCATCACAAAGGTAGTCGGACATGGAGCATACAAGCTACAAACAAAGGAGGGACGCGATATCAACAACAGCTGGAATGCTATCCACTTGAGACTGTATCACTCTTAACTTAACCTAGTCTACTTTCATTTTCTTTCATCAGTAATCTCACAAGATCTTCATTCGAGCAACATACTGACACTGTAATGTTGGAAGTGTCAGAACTACATTTGGGCTTGATCCCTGCAAAGGGTATATAGGCAGCTCCACGGAGCGCAGCCCCCTGTCACAACCATTTTTTTTTATATACTACGAACAGTTCAATAACAAATCTAAGTATAAATTGACTAAGTAACTTTATACTTAGATTGGGGGAATAAGACACTAATACTCCATAAGTCATTCAGCCAATCGGCATTCGATACAATAACTTAAAGAACACTAACAGAAGCTACAACAAGCCATAATACAACAAAACTAGGTCAGTTAGATCAGGAAACAATACTACATAAGAAAAAGTTCATACAACAACTAGAAAAGGCCCGACAAACTCTGTCATCCCACGACAGTGAACACGAGTAGAAGAGGAATCAGTCATCCACAACCAGATCATTAGTAGTCATGATGCCAAAAGAAGTGGCTAACTCTTCGGCCCGGGTTATCTCTTCAGCCCTCATCTTCTCCAATTCCTCAAGATCAGCAATGTATTTGGGAACATCCCAGCTATCAGCCTTACCATCCCGAAACTCACAGGCCATTACGCCACGGCATTGGATCTCAGCCTCCAGCCCAATGACCAACATCTGATTCTCCAACGAAGCAACCTCGGCATTCAAATCATCAACTTGACCAAGAGTCACTCTCAGCTTCTCGACATCAGCTTCCTTGGATTCTAGCTGAGCCTTCAAATCAGCTATGAGTTGATCAGACTCTTTCTTGGAATCTTTCAGCCGACCAACTTCACCCCGAAGATCATTTCTTTGACTCCTTACTTCCTTTAGAGTTGCCATTAAGGACTTGATTTTCTTCTTCAGCCAAATGACCCCTTGCAAACCCTGACACATAAAAAAAGAAAATGTAAGACAACACGAGAAATCAGCTAGTCGGCACAAACAAAACTAAATGAAATCTTCGTACCTGGAACAAATGGGAAACAGTGGTATTAATTGACCCATCCGTACCAACCTGCTCCATTCTGTGATCATCTTCGGGCCACTACAACTTATCAATCTCTCCTAAGTGAGACCCAATCTCACTATAAGCAGCAGCATTGGAAGGGAACGAAAGGGCAACGGTGTCGCTAAATGGGTCCGAAGAATCATCCTGCACAGCCTTCTTCTTTTTTTTCGTCTAACTCCGCATCAAAACAGGGGGATCAGTAGGAGGCACGACAACCTCTCTATCAGCTTCTGAGCTCCCAACGGATGATTTCTTTGCTTGACGCAAACGTTCCAAGGCATTGGAACCGGTTAGAGGAAGTGTAAAGGGTCGGGACATAGCTACGTCTGCAAACAACCGCTCACTTGTCGTCAATTCAGTCAAAAAATTAGGAGTATATCCCAAGACTTCTAAACTTCTCTTGATAAACACAACACGAGGATTATCAGGACTCTGTAGAAGAGGAATACCTTCAGGGAGTTTTTCAACAGAGCGCCACAAAGAACTCTGACGGAGACTCGATTCAGACAACAAATCACTCCACTCACGCTCCGCCTCGGGAATAGCAAGAATACTCTTAAGTCGACCAGAAGACTCCCTCGAATCCCAAAGGTACTCAACTCGAAGCCTACCTGCAAAATGATAGAATTATCAGCACACAAAATATAAAAAGAAAACAATAATAATAATTAAAATAAAAACAACAACAACAAGTATATGCAAGGAAACGGATCAGTAGGCAAGCATAAAAGACTCACATGCAGGAGACCATGAACAAGGTATCCTACTATCAGCAGGTAACCCCAACGAGACGAAAGGGACGAAGAAGTAACGGTCCTTCCACCTCTTATCTCCACTCTTCAAACTAATAATTAAAGGAGGGTCCTTCCCCCTAGTTGTTAACGGGTACCTACCTTTTTCATTTAGATGTGCCTTCAAGTAGTACGCTCTCAACAAGTCAGCCACCCCAAGTGTTATCTTGTGCCTTTCACAAAGAACTTCGAGAGACATAAAAATCCGCCATGAATTGGGCATTAGTTGTCCGGGTGAAATCTCGTGGTATTCACATAACTCAACGACTAATCGGGGGATAGGAAACCGAAGCCCTTCTTTGAAGGGAAGTTCATACAGACACACCCAACCAGGTAAATGCCAGTCAGGCCGCTCCGCCTTAGCAGGAGCATGCAGACTGATGGTATCAGGGATCTCATAATGACGACGAAGATAGGTCAACTCACCTAAACGTATGGAAGACCTAGGATTAGAACTAAGCATACTACCAGAACCCGGCATACCACCATCAATAGGTTCGTTAGAATCTACTCCCCTTCTAGTAACATCACCTAAAGGACGACCCCCCAATTCTACTACTGTAATTCGGTTGCAATCAACCATCTCAGCAAAACTTTGAAAGAGAGAACTAAAATCTTCTTCACTAAACGAACAAGACAGTCGAAAGACTGAATCAGCGTGACTATCACACCTACTTGTAGACATAATGAGGTGATCACCTAGAGCAAAACAACAGCTAAGCCTTAAGGAACACAAAAAAGATATGAAGAACATTTAGCTAGATACACAATCAAGAAACGCTGGACGACTCATCAATCAGTCAGACAGACCAAACATAAAAAACATATGATAAAACGAGGCAAAACAGACTATTATATCAAATTATATTACAAAGTATTCAGTTAGACAGCAATCAGCCTATGAGTCTTTACTAATCAGTCAAACATACCACTCGGCTCAAGGAACAGAAACACATGAATTAGACATACGCCTAAACAGCAGAAATTCATATGCCACCATTGCAATCAGATCAAACACAAACAGAAAATCTACAGGATCAAACAAAAATAGCAGTTGAATAAACTAACCTAGCATGAAGAACGCGAAGAACATGCATAAGAACATTGAAAGGAAAACAAAGGGGAGAAAACTTACCTCTTGAGAAGCTCTTTTACTCCACACCTTGCACCTCCCCTCCAAGCCTTCCTCAAATGAATGCAATGGTAAAAACAAACCACCCTTATATAGGCACACAAATCCACCAGATTAGTGCCAAGTGTCAACCATCAGGTGGCCCTACCAAAAAGGATTTAACTTCCTAGGAACACTTAAAGTCTCAGAGACAAATGAAAATTCACATAAAGTAGGCCACTCGGCCATCCCGAAAGAGCACTAGGCCCACTCGGCCATCTCACCCGGACACACTACCTTCTCGGCAGGCCACTCGGCCCAAACACACGAGTCACTCGGCCACCCCGGCGAAGCACTCGGCCCACCCGGAGGAGCACTCGGCCATGCCGACGAAGCACTCGGCCTTCTCGGAGGAACACTCAGCTATGGCAGCCCATTCAGTCGGCCAACATATGACCCACTCGGCCATGCCTCAGGGCCACCCCGTGGACCACTCGGTCAGAAGGCCGTTCGGCCCAAGCATCCAGTCGGCCCAAGCACTCGGCCCAACCAGGCCCGCGCGCATTCGCAGGCCACTCGGACAGCCAATTGCATAAGGTGCTCATCACTCGGTCGGATGCGTAGGTGCGCATCACTCGGCCGCAAGTAAGCAGCCAGTCGGCCCAAGCAGCCGATCGGCCAGCGAGACCCCTGTGAATAATTTCTGAAAAGGGTAAATTGAGTCAATGCATATTCTAACAATTTTCTCTAACTATTGGGAAAATAGATAAATTCTGATGGAATTAATTTCTTTTTTACTCTTTGATAATAGAATGAATTCTATACCAAAGAGTGAGGGACAAACTGTAGTGGACAAAATCTGTATACTTGATAAATAATAGTCCAACAAGCAGTCAGTCAGCCCAATAAGCTATCTAACTAGCCAAGAAGGCCCAAAGCCCATGTAAAATAGGCTCGCATATACAAAGTACCATCCAAATACCCAAAACCATACCCGGACCCGAATTCAGATACACTCAGTCAGCCAGGGACCTTGAAACAGTCAAGGCTCCCATCACGTTCGCCAAGAATCTCGGAACGAAACCACTTGGAGTGAGTCAAACGAATCAGAAAGACGGAGGAGGACGAAACGAGGAGGAGGACAATAAATAAGACCATCAAAGGTTGAGAAAGGGCATCAGATAATCACTGAATTTTCTTTACTCTCCAATTGAAACGAAGGCTACTCTATTTCTGAGCAATCCAGTCAAGCAAGACTAAATTAGTCAGTCTGATTGGACCTGACCTAGTCGCTTGACCCCTCCGTCATCGCCATCGTCACTCTGACCATTTTACGATTCCTCCATCCATCATTATTTCGATTATTTATATCTTAATTTTATTGCTTTCTATTAGCTCTCATTACAACCCGACTGACTTGAGCGTCGGAGTCCCTTTGGCTGACACCCCACCGGTGCTCCCAATTGAACTCTCGTCTCTCTTCTCTTTGTTCTTGACAGGTTGCTTGTGCCCATCTAATCAATTGTAGGAAATCACTTCTACACTTATAAGAATAAATAATAACAATTTTGTTAGAGATAAAATAATATAACCAAAATATATTAATTATTGTTGTATATAACTAATTTCATTTGATTTAATAAAATATTACACTTCCTTAATTTACTCATAAACTTAACAACTTTCCTAAAATAGCTTAATTAATCAATTTGTTAATTTATTACTAATTTATTTTATATAAGATATGACTACTAAAAATTTTATTAGTCATAGGAAAAATTGCCTGTCTTTTTTTTTTTCAGGAGTAGGGGCCCTTGAAATTCTACCTAGGAAAAATTGTGAAATGATAAAAGGAAGATATATATTGGTGGAGGTATAATGAGGATCGTGTTAACATTGTCTCTGCACCATACATATTTATACACAAAATTCTTATAAGATTAAGGGAAGAAAAAAAACTAAGCTTGGTCGTTAGATGGTCAAAGTAAGATAGTCTTTTAGTATAAGACGCATCGAGATTCAAGACTCAAATTGTTGCTTACTGATTGGCAATCTTAATGCGACAAATACTATTATTTACTTATCACTCAGATAAATAATACAAAATATATTAAGTTGACTATATTTGTCATAAATTTATTGTTGAGTTATATAGATTGTGTTTGGTAACACTTAAAAAAAATAAATTTTTATATAATTAATTAAAAATTTAAAAATTAAATATAAAGTATGTTTGTTAACTTTATTTTTATTTATTATTTTTTTAAATTTTAATTAAAATTTATTAAATTTTGAAAATAGAATTTTTTCATTTTCAAATATATTTTAAACAGTTTTTAATTTTTTTTTTCTTCTTTTTTTCAAATCAAAACTTTATATTGTTAAACAAAAAATAAAAATAAAAGTTATCAAAGACATTTATTATTTTTTGTTTTTAAAAACAAAAAACAAAAATAATTACCAAATATATTTTTAATTTTTAAAAATAAAGAAACAAAAATAAAATAATATTTTTATTTTTGTGTTTAAAAAATTCAAAAACAAAAATGTTTTTGTCCTGAATGAAACTTGAAACAAAGAAATCTAAAATGTAAATATTTGGATTTATTATTATTTATTTCGGTAAAGAAAATGAAAATATGATAGTTTTTTTCAATAAAGGTAAGAACCAAAATAATTTGGTGGTGAACATCCGGTGAGTAAGTTAGTAGGCCTGGCTGTGAGTTGTAGGAGATCCTGTAGAAAATATGTTATTTTAAAATATATATATAAAGTGATAATTTTCAAAAAAATTAGGCCTCTATTTATGTAAAAAAGTGGTATTTTTCCAAATTTTGGGAGGCTGGGTATAAAATGGACCTTAATAATGTCTGAAATTAAATAAATGAGAAAATTACATTTTATATGAGATTTTTAATAATGTGAAAAAGTATGACTTTTTTTCAAACAAAAAAAAAATTAATCTATAGCTTTTTTTAAGAATTTTCACTTTTATAGGTTTATTTTCTCATATATTTTTATAAAAATTGGTTTATGTCACAATTTTACTCTTAATCAAGTTTTATTAATTTAGAAGGGTATGTTTGTAATTTGATTATTATTTTTTTAGCTTATTTGTTTTTTTATATATTATTTTGATATTAAATTTTTCTTTGGTTGTTTTGCAATTTTTTTTTGTAATATGAATTGTATTTAAAATTATTTTTTATTTATTATAATTTTTTTCTTTTTTTTACATTGTACGTTTCTTTTTTCAAATCCTGGGTAAGGTAACTAGTTACTTTATTGATTTTTGACAATTATGTAAAAAAAATAATCCTAGAGCTAGGTCAAATAACATGTACCAGGAGGGGTAACCAGTTATCCTGAGAGGAGTAACTTTCAGTCATAAGAGGGGTAACCAGTTACCATAAGAGGGATGACGAGTTTCTCATATTAAATGTGAAAAGAAACATCAAATTTGAAGGAAAAAGAGGAATAACACTTCATTAAAAAATGAAGAATAAGTAACATATGTAACCAGTTACCATAAAGAACCATTTAATATACACACACGTGAGAACGTGAAGGTAACCAGTTACCCCAAAAATATACACACAAAGAACGGGAAGGTAATCAGTTACCCCCAGAAATATACACACAAAGAACGGGAAGGCAACCAGTTTCCATAGATCTGAAGATAGAAAAAAAAAAAATCAAATCCACCTTCTTTCCCTTCTCTCCCATCTTCTTCTCTTCCCTCACCAAGAACCCTAGTCGCTTCCTGCCTTTCGGTCACTTGGGTTCGTGTCTAGGCCACCTCCCTACATCACCTCCGACCATGAACCACATTCCTCCTTCGCCTCCAACCACCACCAAAACCCCCTATCCCCTACACACGAGCCCCATCGTTTTGGATATGGGTGAGCATCGACACCACGGGGCGAAGCTAGAGGTGGTTCGCCATGGAGATGGTGGTGTCGCGCCTAGGCCCGCGCTTAGATGGGGCTCTCGATCGAAGTTGGGGTCTCAGACGGGTGGGGCTCGGGCGGAGCTGGGCTCTCGAACGGTTAGAGTTGGGTTCAGATGGTGGGGCTCGAGCGGAGCTGGCCTCTCGAACGGTCGTGTCTCAAACGGTTGGTTCTGGGTTCGAATGGTCGGGTCTCGAACGGTTGGAGCTGGGTTCGGATGGTGGGGCTCGAGCGGAGTTAAGCTCTTGAACGATTGGGTTCGGTTGGGGTCACTAGATTGGGTCTCGAACGGTTGGAGCTGGGTTCGGATGGTGGGGCTCGAGCGGAGTTAGGCTCTTGAACGATTGGGTTCGGTTGGGGTCACTAGATTGGGTCTCGAACGGTTGGAGCTGGGTTCGGATGGTGGGGCTCGAGCGGAGTTGGGCTCTTGAACGATTGGGTTCGGTTGGGGTCACTAGAGTTGGAGGGGATTGCGCCGACTGGAACTGGAGGGGATGGTGTGGGCGGGTTTTGGAGAGAGAATGGGTTTGTGTGGCTGGGGTTTGAGAGAGAGAAGAGTGGAAGCTAATTTTACAATAGTAGCCTTGTATTGGCGGATGTGTTTTGGTTTAAATTTAGCTTTCATATTTTAGTTGGCTACTAATTGTGTTTCTTATATTTTAATTATTTTTTTAATAAATTTTTCTATACAAATTAATAAAATTATAATTCTCATATTTTTGCACATTGATGGTATAAAAGCTATATTTTTTAAAAATTCCCTAAATAAATAGAGAAAACTACATGTTTTATGGATTTTTTTTAAAAAATTTAATTTTATGGATTTAGTTTCCCATATTTTTGTATAAAATTAATTTATGTCATACTTTTACTCTTAATTTAGATTAGACTTATTTGCACATTAAACTATTTTGTCTTTTTATACATTTTTTTTCATTCTTTTTTTGCAAATTTTGCCTAAGAAGGTGCACCACATTATTTTGTCATATACTATATACGAAGTAAATTATAAGAGAATAGGAGAGAAGGAATGACTTCACCCACTTCTATTTATCTATATTCTCCTGTAGAGAACAAAAAATAAAGAAAGAAAGACCTTGGACACGTAATAAGTTGTGAATTTGTATATTTATCTATGTATATATATATGCTTTTGTCAGTTTTATGTTGCTTTTAATAATTTATGGGTTAAGGCACGTAATATACCCATGTGTTATGTCAATTTTTTATTTCATCTTATAATAACTTATATTGTTAACACACATGTATATATAGCATTATGCTAGAGAGATCGTTATTGAGTATAACTTTTTTTTTTGTTGTAATTCTTGGAAACAAAAGTGCTCTACGTATATATACCCACACATGCATGTCAACTTTTTATTTCATCGTATAATAAATAAGAATGGTTTCTTCCCTTAGAGTGAGATAGATGGAAAAAGATAAAGAGAAGTGAAGAAAGAGATAGAGAGATCACCTTTCAGAGAGAGCCCCTGCAATGCAATTACAAGCGGCTACCATTGCACACTTCAATTTCTTTTCTTTTAATTTTATTTTTCTTATTAAAATAAATAAAATATAAGTATATAAACAATTCTACGTAGACGAAATTGATATATAGATTGAGCATATACGAAGAGATCATCGAATATTGTATACCTCCAGTTATTGCAATTGGTAATCTCGATCTAGCTTTAAATCTATAAAAAAAGATAAACAGAAATTAGAATGAGTACACAGGCTTCCAAGCTCTCACTAACTCTGATAGTCAGAATGAGCAGTGAGCTTGGGGACCGGTACTCTATATTTATAGAGTGAGACTGTAACGACCCAAATTCACTAATAAGGCTTAAGGACCTTGATTAGCATGCCTGGAGGGCATAATGGAGATTACGTGTGATTTTAGTGATTAAGATGTATAATTATGATTTAAAGCATGTTATATGATTACTTGAGTACTTGAGATGCATGACTATGCGTGTTTGTATGCATGTAGGCCCAGATTAGGGTAGAAGGGCATAATCGTAATTTTGGCCATTATGGGCATAACTGCTTTGATATATGTGATAATTGTTGAGACCACATTATTATGTGGATATATCTGCGATCTGTGACTCGAGACGATCCTAGTGAGCTAAGTAGCGGAAAAGTCATAGCGGGGATTTATACCCGGCTCGGGGTGAGCTCACGGGTGTAAATGGGAATTTAGTGGATGAGCTGGAGATTATTGTAACATTGAGGAATGCTATTGGTGATTAATTAGGTATCGGGAATTAAGCGGGAAATAATAGAGACATTCGAGGAAGTAGCGGGAATTAGGTAAAATGACTAAAATGCCCTTAAGTGGACTAAAGGATTAGAGTTAATTGGGAGGGCATAAAGGTCATTGGACTCTTAAGGATGGGTATTACTGAGGTTTTAAGTTAGTGGAATTTATAGAATATCAAGGAAGTCTGAAAAAGAAGGGAAAAGGAAGAGGGAAAACAGAGAGAGTTTCTCTAAAGTCGGTTTACACTTTCCTTCATCTGTTTCTTGAGAATTTATGGAGTAAAGCTTAGAGGAGAGCTGGGATAACTAAACATCAAGGATCTTGACCTAAGACTAAGGAATTGACAGAGGTTTAGCAGGGTTTCACCAACACTTGAGGTAAGGTTCTAGAGTTCATCCATTTCTGTTTCTGGTTTTTAAGTTGTGGTGCTTGAATTGAATTGAATTGAATGGAACTTTGGGGAATTCAGGCTTAGGGCTGAGGAGTAGCAAGCCAAGGGAGCCTAGGGATAGCTTGTGGGCGAAATTCTATCAAAGGTATGAATTCTAAGCTTTAGTTCTGATGTTCAGCTGGTTTATGTTGGGTTTTAGAGTTTGGAGGTGGCTATGGTGAATTTTGAGTTTGTGATTGCATGTGCTTGGATTTTAGATGGTTAGGGTGTTTGGGATGAGTGGAGTGTGGTCATGAGGTTGTTTTTAAGTTTGGGTAAGAGTTGGAAGAGGTTTGGTTGAGGTTGGCTCGAGAAAATCGCATAAGGGAAATTTTGGGTGTTGGGCTGTCTGTGACTAGCGCTACAGCGCTAGCCTTTGGGCGCTGTAGCGCTAGGCCATTTTGCTGGAAGGGTTTTGGCTTCTGTCTGTAGCGCTATAGCGCCCTCCCAAGAGCGCTGTAGCGCTACCCTGCCTTCTGAAGGGGATTTTAGGGTAATTTGCAAGGGTTTTTGACCTAAGGTTTGGGGTTTGGTTCCACCACCTTGTTTGGTGGAACTAGGTCATCCCGGGGGCTCGGGATTGGCCCCGGGGCTAGGTTTTGAACTTGAGGGTTGATGTTGACTTTGGCCATGATTGTGTTTAGGTGAGCGCTAGGGCTCGAGTGGGATCGTGCTCAAGGTGTCGAAGGATTAAAGCTATTGAATTGAAAGGTAAGAAAACTGCACCCGAATGTATGGTTGTGAATGGGACTAAGTGCTCCCGAAAGTTGTATTGTGTCATCGTTGGTATTATGCCAAGGGACACGTATAAGCGGTCTAAGAGTACCGCTCATGAGTTTAGCGCACGGAGCGCGAATTGGCCATTGAGTGCCGGAAATAAAAGGATAACAGAGGGAGCTGCCTGTGAGCGCTAGCCCTGGTTATCGTCTGTGCATTATGTATTTGATGAGATGCTATAAGTGTAATTCATTTGTTGCTAGTTGTTCATGCTCTGTTGTTTCTATGTTTTCTTGCTGGGCCTTGGCTCACGGGTGCTTCGTGGTGCAGGTAAGGGCAAGGGCAAGCTGGACCAGGCCTGAGGTGGAGAGCTCCGAGGTGAAATGTACATAGCCAGCCGTTCGATCACCACGGTCGAGAAGTGTGTCAGGACAGAGATTACCTAACAGCTCGCTTTTGCCTTAGTATGGCCGGTTGATGTATCTAAACGTTGTAACTTTTGTAAATGGCTTTTAAACTGTCAATTTTGGGATCCCATGTACGTAAACAATGTTTAGTAATGAAAACATACTTTTGAGACCAAAACACTTTTAACCCTAGTTCCTCTACTATTTCAGTAACACGCTTTTACTTTAATGACTTGATTAGCAAGTCTGGCACTTTATAAACACACAGTGTAACGGTCTTGGCTATCCAGGGTGTTACAGAGACCTACCATCAGAGTCTCTGCCACATATTGAGATATTCTCTCAATCAGTTGGGATATGCAAAATCAGGTAACAAACAAAATCGAGTAACAAATAATATTGACCATTAATTAGAATATTTAGTCAATAAATAAAATATTGACTTTGATATATTAAATCAATTAGTTGTAACAAATTGATTTTATATACCATATAAATAAATATTCTAACATTTTCCCACTTGATCAACATTTAAATTAATGTATTACTTAAGCTCAGCAATTATCCCTATTAGATAATAAACACATGAATCATGGCGATGTGTCCTCTTTTAATGACGAGTATTATCTTTCATGTATTACAATATATTTATTACATAACAGTGTAATTTATGTGGTTATGTACTTAAACGAATAAACCATATGTTTATTCAGGTCCTATAAAATTTTCTCAAATAAAATTAAAATGCGCATAAATATGAGAAAACATCAAAATAAGAGTTTCATTGACAATAACTTAAGTTTGTACAATAAATTTACATAAGGGAACCAAGTCTCATGTTCACTACATGATCCTTGAATTTATGAGGTGGCAAGCCTTTCGTCATAGGATCAGCAATCATCAATTCAGTGCTAATGTATTGAATGACGGCCACTTTATTTTATTTAACACGTTCTCTCACGGCTAAGTACTTTATGTCGATGTGCTTGCTTCGACTACCACTTTTGTTGTTCTTAGCCATGAATACAGCAACTGAATTGTCGCAGAACATTCTCAATGGCCCAGATATGGAATCTACAACTCTAAGGCCTCAAATGAAACTCTTTAGCCATACACCATGCGATGTAGCCTCAAAACACGAAACGAACTCAGCTTCCATAGTAGAAGTAGCAGTCAAGGTCTGCTTGTTACTCCTCCATGATATAGCTCCACCGGCAAACATAAATACATAACCATAGGTTGATTTACGTAAATCAGTACAACCAGCAAAGTCTAAATCTGAGTAGTCAACTACTTCTAGGTTGTCGGTTCGTCTGAACATGAGTTTGTAATCCTTAGTACCCTGAAGATACCTCATAACAAACTATAAAAAATGAAAAAAAATCAACATAATTATAAAATAAAAACTAATTGAACAAGGCTAATATATATATATATATCTTTATATATTATAAATGTGAGTTTAATGAAAATTGTGGTTTCCATTAGATTTAATATTTTTTTTATTGTTTTCTAATACTGTTAGTTTTAAAGTCATCTAAATAAGGTAAATAATTAAAAAAAAAATTATCTATATACATTAAATAAATTGAAGATAAAAAATAATACATAAATTATAATAAACTCTCATCACATATTTTAAAATTTCATATTAAAGAATTTAAATTACTATATGAATTATATTTTAAAAACTATAATAAAAAATATTTATGTGTTTAAATTTATTTTTTTCATTATTTTATTAATTATTTATTTTGTCACTTCATATACTTTGTTTATCCAAACATATATGTAATAGTGACATAAGACATAAATATACATATTTCTTTTTTTTTCTTTTAGCTTTTTAATGAGAAATTACTTATTTTAATTGTTATAGGTATTAATTGAATAATATATATTTATATATAAACTTTTGTTCGCTTTATTTATTTTTTAATTAAACAATTAAAATTTGATCAAATAAACTTTTCAGATTCATACTTTTAATTTAGAATTTCTTAATATTTTATTATATTAAATATTTTTATAAAAGAAAATTAGAAAAAAAATATTTAAATTTAAAATTGAAAGTACCATATATAATATATAAATCAAAACATAAAAAATACCAAAATTTAAATTATTATGAACACTAAATTTAAAACTAATAAACAGTATCAAATAATTTACTTTAAAACTATAATGTATCATATTTTTATATGTAAAATGTGTGTATCTAATAGATTATTGGTTTAACGATATTTTTAAATAAAAATATGATATAATTTATTTCTTTTAAGACTATAGACAATGTTTTGGCTTAAATTTTTTATATTGTTTGTGTCATTCTTTTATAATATATGATATTATTTATTTATTTAAAAATTTAAATGATAATTAAAAAATATAATAATTTTTCACTAAAACTAAGCAAACGTATATTGCACGTTGATTATACCTAGTATATATATACCACAATATTAAATTCATATGCTTCTAAATAAATAAAAAATTGATAAAAAGGGTAATTCAACCTACAAAAATATAATAAAATTTAAATTATGGAAAAAATGGTACTTTTCTCTAACTTACAAATAAGGTATATATTAATTATCATCCTAAAAAAGGTCATTTGTTATAATTTCTCTTGTGTCAGACTTATGTACATACCTAGCTTGCCTAATAAATATATGACATTCCATTTTATTTATTTATTTATATTCTTCATTTTTAATTATATTTTTTTAAAGGACAATTTTATTGTTATTCGATCACTATTTAGAGAAATAAAATAAAATAAAGAATATTATAATTTAAGGTCATACTACAATAATGAAGCACTACTGTAGTGCACACTCCAATTCACACACATGAACAAGTTATGACCTATTTTGTTTACACGACTGTTTCATTGTAGTTACCACAACCGCCTTACACGTTTTCAGGAAAATTATAAATAATTTGGGGGGTCGAAAACAGGTTTAAACAAAATATTGCATGTGTGATAGTACTAGAAGTTTGGAACCTATTTTTAGCAACCTAAATTATTCAAAATTTTCTAAAAACGTGCAATAGGTTCACTGTGACTACAATGAACACCGTCATATAAAAAATTGAGATCATAGTTTATCCATGTGTATAAAAATATATAATTCATCACGTTAATGCATAAAAAGTATACACAAATGTAGCTTTACTCTATAATTGTTGATCCCAAAAGATGGTGTTTTAATATTTATACTCGCAAGTGCACGAATTGTTTTAGAATATAATGTTCATGTAAGTACGAGTAGGGACGGAGCCACTCTTGGCTTAGAGTAGGCTCAAGCCTACACTGGATTTTTTATTTAAAAAAAAAAACAAAGTATATGTAATAGATCTTCTACTAAAATGAGACATATGAGGTGTGTTGAACATATACTAAAGCTTTTGAAAGGCCAATAAAGAGCACTAATTCTGCAATTTTTCTTTACTACAAAAATATTATTATTAATATTAAATCATCATTAGAAGTAGTAGTAGAGTTTAGAGCAATGAAGCATAAAAAAAAAATCCAATTTATTCGTGTTATGTATAGCTTATTGAATTAGTGTAGCGAATTATTCAATTTTTATTAAAGTAAAATCATCCAAAAAAATAATAAAAAGAATAAGTTCCAACTTGTGTCTCTGACTTTCTAATGCGAGCTAATATTCTCATGTCTTAATTATTAGTTAAAATATTTATTTATTCTGAATAGAAAACAAAAAATAATTGCTTAAAATTGATCAAATTTTATAATTTAAAAGTTATCACCAACTTCACATAATCCTTGCCCTCTCTGAGTAAAATTTATGGCTTCGTCACTGAGTACGAGGTCGAACCCATGGGAGTTGATTAACATCAAAATAAACTATTTCAAACAAAGCAAGAAGATTCTAACCTAGTTCCAAATATTTGATGAGATTTTGTTTTAGAAAAATAAAAGACAAGTAATAAAAAGATTTAAGATTAAATAGAAAAATGGTTTTCAAATGAGATATGTAAAATAAGATTATTAAGATATTAGAATCCACAAAATGCAAATTCAATAATATTTATAAGTATATTGATTTCCAAGTTTAGATATAGTTGAAATAAATCACACTATATTTTTTTTCAAAATATATTTTTTATTCAAGCACAAGTTACTTTAAAAAAATGTAGGATTTTTCTTCACTTGTATAAAATATAATTTCTAAGCATTAGTTGTGTTACAACCTAATGAAACTACAAAAAATCAAAGAGATTATGTTTAGACAAAATATGATACTTATGCTCTAAGAATTAGATGTGAACAATTTAATGAAAAACATTTAATCAAAGAATATCGTATTTTTGCATAATGAAGAACTAAGTGTAATATGCTTTAACAATCAATAATAGATGAAAAATGCATGTCTTTGATAGAAAAATCCATAAACAATGTTGCACAAATGGAAAATCAACATACAACAAAAAATACTATCTAGTTACATTTTGTTTCATCATCATCTTAATAATCTTGAAAAATATTAGAAGCTCATAACTAGATAGAAATAAAAATTACAAAATAACATACTTGACATGCTCTTCAAAAGATGAAAATGGTAGAGAGAAAATAGTGAAAAGAAGAGAGAAAAATATGAAGTGTAGAAGAGGTTGAAAAGATGAAGAAGAACCCCTCAAATGGTCTTACAAGATTCTATTTATAGGCAAAATATGGATATTAAATTAATCAAATTAAAATAAATGAACTGATTAATTTAATTGTGTTGGGAAGTGGTAGGATAAATAGAGTAAGTGTAAGGGTATTGGAAAGATGAAATGTTTTGTTGGATGGAAGATTAGTGAAAAACTAGGGTAAAAAAAATGAATTAGGAATGTTTATGTTATCCAAAAAATTAGCATTGGTGACGTGGCAAGTGATCCCTGGACACGTGGCTGACACCTGGAAACGTTCTGCTAGAGTATCGACCAGAAGATACATTAGAAGCAGTACAAACCTGTCTTACCTGCGACCAGTCTGGTTGAAGGTTCCACATACAAGGCAACATTAATGGGAAGATCTTTGTGAATCCCGAATTTATCTCACACAATCTCTTGGGTATCCGATTATTCAGGAAAGAATATCTGTAACAATCTTTTGTAATCCCCCTTGAGCCTATAAATAGCAAGAGACAGCTCAAGGGAGGGGACTTTTTGGCTTTTGAATCATTAGAGATTATAGTAATTATCCTAGTAATATTGTATTGTTCTTCAGAGAGTAGTGAAACTCATTGAACCCTAGTTCTTTGATCACCCTTCTGATTTTTATATCAATATCAGTCTAAGTGGACGTAGGTCATTACCAGATCCTGGGGCCGAACCACTATAAAATACTGTGTCTTATTTACTTTTGTCATTACGTTCTTCCTCATACATTCATTTATATCAAGCATATTCTGACTCCGTGTCAGTTGGCCAAATCTTGGGTCAACAGTTTATTTAGGTAAGAAAAAATAGGAAAGAGTGAATTGATATTTGAGTGAAAAGAAAAAAAAACATTGGGAAGAAAAAATATGATTTTTGGCCTTTTGTGGTTTTGACTATTTCAGAAAAAAAAAGAATAGTTTTTTTTTCTTTTCAGGTGGCCCAACTGGGCAGGAATGGATCTCGGATTGGGCTGGGAGACTGGGCTTCAAACGGGCTGGTCAACAGGCAGGTGGGCCTCGGGTGCAGCTGGGTGTTGTGGCTAAAAGGTGATTCGGTTGGCTGGGGGAAAAGGCAGCAAAGGAGCTCTCGGTTGGCTGGGGATGCTTGATTGATGCAGCTGGACGAGCTGAGTGGAGGCACGGGCTGGGCTGGGAGAGAGGCTTCTGTGGACCCGTGAAAATGGCACTTTTAGCTATTTTCTTTTCAGATTTGCCACTTTTTTCCTTTCTTATCTTTATTTTTCAAGAGTATAAATTCCCTACAAAATAAATATAAAATAAATCATAATACAATATTTTCAACTATAAAATAAATCAATTTAATTATTTGAAAATATTAATTATAACTTAATTTATATTTTACATTTAAGTTCAATAATACAACATTTTTTTACCACTAACTTAACAATAATAATTCAAATAATTAACTACAACATTTTACAACAAAATAACTATAAAAACACACAAAAGTATATAAAATCATGATAAGATTAATAAATTCAAAATTACTTAAAAACTTAATAAATTACTTAAAAACTCAAGAATTAAGCAACCATTAGCACATAAAAAGCGGTAAAATAACTCTATTTTGTAAAGTTATCAATAATTTATTTCCTCAAAGTCAAGCATCTTTGTAAATATCTAGATTAGTTTTGACCAAAATTATAAAGGTTTTTGTAGGGGTGGCAAAACGAGTTTCAACACAACAACACGACTAAAAAATGACACGATTTCTTAGGATCAGGGTTGAGAAAATTAAGCATGGGTCAAAAATGGATCAAACCTGTTTGACACTATTTTTTTTTGGGTCAGGTTAGGGTCAACCTGTGCGATACGAAACTAACATGAATTGACCAGTTTATATTTAGTATATCATTAAAATTATTAATTTATAGTTAAAATATTATTTATTTTCTATAAAAGTTAAATCTAGAATAGAAATAAAATTCCTTCAAAATATATAGTATAACTTATCTATACTTGATAATTAATTGATATTATTTTTTTTGTTTATTGTGTTAATATTTTGTTAATCAATTTTGTTTATTAGAAACTTTATATATATTTATGTAGTATATTAGTCAAATGAGTGCAACATATTGATGCAATAAAAATGTAATATAAATTAAATATGTGATGCTAATCACGTCGATCAACAAATAGTGTAAGATGGATTTGCTCAACATGTAAACACGACGAGTCGACAAGAGAACACGACGAGTTGGTTTAGGTTCGAGATTTATTGACATGAAATATAAAGAATCAACTTAAGATTGACCAATTATACACACTAACCTATTATGACACCACATGAAAACCACACCACTATATGAATTGTCACTCTAGGTTTTTGGATAGAAGAGTAGCAATATAGTTGCATTACATGTAAATATTAATAATTTTTTCTAGGGAAGTAAATATTAATAAGTTAAATAATAGTAAAAAAAAAAGAAGAAGAACAAAGTAAAGAAGTGAAATAACGAACCCTACAAACTCTTTTGTCTTTTGTACGGTAACAAAGCAAAACATCCATCGGTGAAGCAGTGAGATTGGAAAGGAGTAGCGAAAACTGAAAGCAATGTCGGATTCTCGTGAAGTGGGGAAGGAGAACGCTAACTTCCGGGACAACCACCGCCGGATTCTTGCGGCGCAGTACGAGCTGCGGCGGAGGCTCTACAAAGCCATCTCCAACGATCCCAGCCTTCCCGATGAGGTCCGTGAGGAGAATCGCTACAAGCTCGCTAAGCTTCCCAGAAACAGCTCCTTCACTCGAATCAGAAACCGCTGCGTCTTCACAGGTCGCGCTCGCGGTGTCTACGCGGCCTTCCGCATGTCTCGTCTCGTTTTTCGTGAGTTGGCCTCCAAGGGCATGTTGAATGGGATCAAGAAGGCCTCCTGGTAGATTAGCTGTCTATGGCGCCCGCGCCCAAACAGGATTTCATCTCCTTTGCCGGTATTTTTTTAAATTCTTTTATATTTTATTTGAGTAATGAATTGGACAGGGTTTATTGTAAATTGGGCAGGGCTTTGATTGTGATTTTAGAAAGTAATTCTTGCGAACGCTAGGGTTTAAAGGGAAGAAACTAGGGTTTAGAAAGAAATTGATAATTTTTTTAGGTATAATAGGGAAAGCTGGTGCTGGTAATTTAGTCTAGTAGGGATCGAAGAATCAAAAAAATTACTGCATTTGCTTTGGCGAAGTGGTTTTTTGAAGTAGTTGGGATAAACTCCTTTATTAAGCATACCATTATGGATATTGGGATTCCTTTTGATTACAAGATAATTGATTTGTTGAACTATGCTTGAAACTACTTCATGAATCGGTTTTGTGTATGAAGCAAATTCTGGCTTGTTGCCAGCTTTGAAATGATGATGGATACTCTAATCCCCTGTATGTGATCATTTGTTGGATATGCTACTTGAATATTTGAAATTGATTAGATTTGATTTTTTGTTTCAAAGAGCTTGTATATGTATAATTAGAGGTAATATATGCCTCTTGAACTGGATTTCACATCTGCTATATGCCGAGCTAGGTTCCATATGTTTTGGCTAAGAAAAAGAATGCTAAAAGCACGCCTTAATTGTAGTCCGTGAAAGATACAGGCAATTGTATTTGCTGTAGTTTTCAGTAGTAACATATTTTAGATGAGTAGTGAGGAGTTAATCTTTTATCTGATATATATTTTTGCTAAAAATCCTTTGCCTGAAGATGTTATCTTTGTGCACTCTAGCAGACAATTTTAGGGTTTAGTATCACATAACAAATAATCAATCTAGACTATTGTAGACATAAAATTCGAGTATTTTTTTAGAAATGGTAGAAGTGGGATCACTGAAACATTGACATTAATGCAAATATGCATTTATTAGTGTAAGCAAGCAGGGCAATAAGGGTTGTGAAGTGTGAAAGAGCATTTTTATTCAACAATACTAGTGCTGTCACAACTCATCAATTCTACACAAGTCTCATTGCCACGTAGCAAAATGTAGGACTAGTGTTCACTTTGCAATGGTTTATGTATGTTGAATACAAGCTTAGAGCAGAGTGTAGGAGTACTTCTGTTCTTTGTAGCACTGTGTTTTTCCTGTGTCTTTCCAAGCATTAGTTGTTGCATTTCTTGGTTTCCACATATTAGTTATTGCATTACATGGTTGTTTCACGCTGCTTTAGCTGTCAGGCTTGTTACTTGTGGTTTGGTCTTTGATTCGCTATTGTGTCTTTCTACTTCAGCATACTTTCTCGCATTATAATTCTCATGAAGTTGTAAATTCTTAAAACAAACTTTACATTTTTTCTTTGTTAATGAGTTCCTACTTTTGTTAGATGAGATTAACCTTATTAGATTATACAAGCATGATCTGATTGTAACTTTGGGCCCGTCTTCCCTTGCAGATGATACTCTTATTACAACGAACAATTCTTGTGATAAATTTTGGTCAGAATTCTTCTTCTCAAATGAAAACAGAATGGAAACACCTTTTTAATCATTGCGGTGTTCAGCTATGAATAACCCATCTTATTTAAAAATTTTGGAATAATTAATTTCACTGCCGTTTGTTGTAGTTAGGAGATATTTTTCATTGGGCTACTTCTTATTTATTGCATAATACAAGGTAAACAAACCATTTCACAGTGAACAGGTATTGGCGTTCGATGATGGGATAGCTTAAAATGAGTTTTTGTTCACTAGCACCAATATAATTATCTGCTTGTCAACTTGGCATGATAATTTTTCTCGTTAAATTATTGGTAGTACAGTCGGCAACATCTTCTACAATATTTTTATTTTTCTGGAGGGGAAATGGATTCTCATTAATTGATTAAAAGGGAACAAAGTCCTACAATCAGGCTAAACTCAAAAAAGCAACAACAAATTGCAACAGATCTCACACATAACTATCCCTACTACAATTACAAAAAACAACATAATAAACAGATCTAGATTCCTGAATAGATGTGACCAACAATGAGATGCCTCTTAAAGATAAGACTATCAAGTGATGGTACCTATTCCCTAATTGACAACCACCAAAAGTTCAGACCTAGAACAAATTTAAAAAGAGAAAAAACCTAACCAAACTTGGCTAAAGCCAAGGTAACCTAACCAAAACTGGCCAAAGCCATTATTCTAAAGGAATAACAAAAAGAAACAGAAGAAAAAAACAGATTCACATCAACTAAAAAGCCTCGGAACTAAGGAATTAAAAAAAGGGCCAATGATCCACTCCCCACTACTTATGGGCGTCGACGAGGATAAGAGACACAGTCGCACATCCTCCATGAAGAAGTTTGTCGTCCAACGAACCCCCAACCAGAACCGATGGGAACAAAGGCGCAACACCCGCATCAACGATCCCACCACACCATCAGCACCACCACATAGGATTAACGGGAACAAATGCCCTTCTCAATTAGTGCACACCAGCGACACCCCTTGCCAAGAAGGAAAAGAATGAAACCCTAGGAAATAGGGTTAGAGAAAAGGTCGAGAGAAAAAAGAAAGTTCACCTACAATGTTTGTTAGTGGCACAATTTTTTTAATTAAATGATTATATTATTCCTTAATTAAAGAAAAATAGCCCTAAAATAAGAGTAAAAAAGTGCTCTTGTACTACCCAAAAGAGGTAGCTCAAATGCTCAGTCGTGTAGTTTACAAGTTTGAGTCAAGTTCTTGTATAGAAATCGGACACAAGGAATGAAGCTCCTCAAGTTTTATAGAAATGTGCAATAATGTAATACCTTTTTTTAAATAAAAAAATAAAAATAATTCTTTACCCTTCTTTTTGTGAGTATTGTATTGTTGTTTTTTTTTAAAAAAAAAATTAATTCATTCAAACCAGCAACAGGAACAATTACAACAGAAAAGACGAGTCCATCTTCGCAATGGGCCACACACCATACGGAAGATCCCTATTCCAACTAGCACTAACTTTGGCATCTAAATCTAACTTGGCTAAACAATGAGCAAGCTTATTAGCTTCTTTGTGAACAAAATAAAAACACAAAACCTTATGTCATTAGTAATAGATAAAATAAATGTTTTAAGACCATCTAGATCCGAGCAAGAAGTGTTTGTCCCAGTCAAAAAAGAAATAACATTTATGCAATTAGAGATTAGTTGATATTGGCTATGATTGGTTAGCGATTATAAAATTGTATTTGTGAAAAGTGTGATTCTGAAATGAAAATAAGAATTTAGTGATTAAAAACATGTTTCTGAAAATGTGATTGGTTCAGTGTTAGTAAACTGTTTTTTAGTTTTAAAAAATTGAATCTGTAATTGGTATTAAATTTGAAAATATAACAGAAACTGAATACGTGAGGTTTTGGAATTTTTTTTCATAAAACTAAGAAAACGGACTTTTTTTCATTTCAATTTTCCTTAACAAATTTTGGATACAGATTTGAATTTCATTTTTAAAAACAGTTTACCAATAAAAAATTATGATGGGTCCACCAATTTCAAGTATTCAAAATCATAAAATTGCATCCAAATTGGATAGCAAACCAGCAACCCCAATCTTTTGACAAACATCACATCACTCATTCTTTGATAGCAGCAACCTCGGTACTAAGAGCATCAACATTATTATTCACGAAACCAGTGGCGGCAGCAATGACTGCGATTCTTGTTTCTAGCAACCACACCAAAACTGTGATGGCCATTCCTGTTATTCACACCAGCATCAACATTAATGGTGTTAAATTA
The DNA here is from genome assembly GCF_963169125.1 of Humulus lupulus. Classification (NCBI taxonomy): domain Eukaryota; kingdom Viridiplantae; phylum Streptophyta; class Magnoliopsida; order Rosales; family Cannabaceae; genus Humulus; species Humulus lupulus. Next base: position 74,627,876 of record NC_084800.1, read on the forward strand.
TTTTATTTGGATGCCAATCCGTATTCCTTTTAGGTACCAGACTCTGCACCTGGATTAACAAAAATTTTAGTATAAGACCACTTTATACATATTTATTTTGTTAGTCTAATTATGCGGTGTAATGCCAATTATATAAGTTATCAACACAAATTAGGGAGTGTTCGCAGGGCGGGGTGCAGTTTTTCTCTAATTTTTTGAACTGCATCGTATATGTGCGGTTTGAATAATTTTTCAAACAGCAAACCACACCATATAGACCTCAAACCGTATAATCGCACTGCAAAAATGTTATGCTGTGCGAGCAATTTATACATATTGCCAAATAATTTAATAATTAATAAACAAACTAAAGACTGTTTACCAAAATAATTAAATGTACAACAAACTAATAAATTTTTAGCAAAACAATAAAAATACAACAAACTAATAAAAAAAATGTAATATGGAAGTAAAGATTTTAATTAAGGAGAAATATTTAGAATATGTGTTCGCATCCTATGGAACATTATATTTTTTTTCTTCTATTGTGTATATTATACTATATAAATATTTATGCATCAACTTTAAATGTAATAAAATTGAAAAAATATATAAAAAAGTTAATATATATAATAATGCGGTGCGGGTGGTTTGAACCGCATTTAAAAATTTTAAAATCGCAAACCACGCCGCACTGCGTGGTTTGGCAAAAATACAAATCACAAACGCACTACAAAAAGTTCCAAATTGAAAATTGCAGTGCAATTTATGCGGTATGGACGGTTTTATGAATAGTCCTGACACAAATAGATAATTTGGAGTTGAGGTTATTTTTGGATGATAAACATCAATTATTTTTGTTATCATATAAAAAATAAATTTTATAACCATAATTTGGAAATTCTTGCAAATAGAACTTTAAAGTAGAAAATTTTAAATTTTATTGGTAAATTTCTGTATCATTTTTTTATCAAGATACTTAGCCTGTTTACATCTGACATTTTTTTTTCTCAACAATGTTTTGATCATTTTTCTTGTGAAATCTATCTTGGGAATATCACATCTCTCAAATCACGGGACTTTAAACCTAACCACATGTTTTATTGGTAAGACTTTCCATTTCCATGTCGTTTTTTTAAAAGATACTTAACATATCAACCTTTGTATTTACATCTGACATATTTTTTTTCTCAACAATGTTTTGATCATTTTTCATGTGAAATTTGTCTTGGTAATATCAAATCATTCGACTTTAAACCTAACCACAAGTAGAAGTATTTTTTTATTCGGACTTCTTCTTCAATCAGACATCAACTCTGTTTGGCAAATTTTTTGCTTATAGCTAAAAGCAGAAGATAAGTGCAAATTTTAACTTATTTATTATGTTATACAAAAATCTTTTTTTAATAAAAAGCTTATTTTAAAGTATTTGGATATTAATTAAAAAAGATCTTTTATGAGTAAATTAAGAATAATATAATTATTCTAATTTAAAAAAAAACAGCTTCTCAAATTTTTTTTTTAAAAAAAATGGAAGAATCCTAACTTTTCCAAAATGACATTTTAAATTAAAACAACATATTTTATTTTTTACTCAAACACTCTCAAAAGTATTTTTTTTGTCTCCCTCTAAAACCTCAAATTATCTAAGCTAAAATTAACTATATATATTTTAGGTTCAGTTTATCAATACAAATGGATTGCAATTGAACACATATTCTGAATTATCATCATTTTTTTTTATAATCATATAAAAATTAAATTTTAAAAGTAGTTGATATTTTTCTTCCATTTTGATTATTCCATTCTCTTTCTTAATTAAATTTATCATGGAAATATCATAATTTTGGTTACAAGTAATTTGCAAAATTATGATATTTTAATGGATGAATATAATATGTATTGAGATTCACTTTTAATTATCTATGCTAAAATTAACTATATATATTTTGTTGGAACTTTTTATGAATTATTTAAAAAATTGAAACAATTGAGTTGTGTGTGATATGGGAAAAGTCCCACATGGAATTGGAACACTCTTCATAGAGTGTATATAAGTTGCAAAGTCTATGTCTTGGGGTGTGTGCCAAGGGGTACCCAGTTTTGTGCGAATGGGTGAGGACTCACACACTTGACCACCACACGCGCGCGCACCGCCGCCGTCCGACCGAGCTGAGCTTGGTGTGGTGTCTTATTTTTAATTTTTTCTTTCAACATGGTATCTAAACGTTCATTTTAATAATACCAAAACGGTTTTTATTTTGATTAAATGAAGATAAACGTTTTTTGCCGTTTATATCCTCCTCTGATTTAATGAAAAACGTTTTTAGACGTTTTGGGATTTTCTTCTGTGTATAAGTTAGATAGAGTTCTTTTGAAAAACAGAGACAGAGTTCTTTTTGTTCTTTCTTGGTTCTACGAAATTTCTCAGAGAAATTTTTATAAAGGGTGTACAAGAACGATTCTCTCGGTGCAGGGAGAGATCGTACAGAGGCTGTTTTATCCTGGGGACGGCGTGGTTGATAGACTGCCGTGCACACTTAGGGCAGAGCCGCGAAATGTCTTAAAGAGAGCGACTTTGTCCGCGACTCAGCCAGAAATATTGATCGGTAATTTCATTCCATTATATTTTTCTATTGTGGAATATCAATTTTAAGACGTTCTGTTCTGCTATGGCTGCGACCGATGATTTTTCTGGTTCTACCTCTGTTGATATTAACAAGCCATTTCGCTTTGAGGGATTGCACTTTAAGCGTTGGAAACAGAAGATGCTTTTTTATCTGACCATGAAGAAGGTGGCGTTTGTGCTCACTGCTCTGAAGCCGGTTGTCCCTGAAGCCTCCACCGACAAGGACAATCAGACTGAACGTGAGAAGCAACAGAAGGACTTGGACTCCTGGGTGGAAAACGATTTCCTATGTAAGAATTTTATTCTTAACGGTTTATCTGATGATCTTCATGACTATTATAACTCAGACAAGTCAGCAAAGGAGATTTGGGAGGCGCTGCAAAAGAAATATGATACAGAGGAGGCGGGGACTAAAAAATACGCTGTTAGTCGCTACCTGAAGTATCAGATGGTTGATGATAAATCTGTGGAGGCCCAATCTCACGAAATTCAGAAAATTGCTCATGAGATTATCTCAGAAGGTATGGCCCTTGATGAACAGTTTCAAGTTGCTGTTTTAATTGACAAATTACCTCCTTCCTGGAAGGACTTTAAAAATGTTCTCAGGCATAAGACTAAGGAATTTTCCTTAGAAAGTTTGATCACCCGCCTTCGTATCGAGGAGGAAGCAAGGAAACAAGACCAGAAAGAAGAGGTGCTTGTTGTCTCTAACAGCATCCCTAAGAAGCCCACACCTGCGGTTCTGAAGCCAAATGGAAAAACCTTTAAGAATCAGAACCGCAACTCGAATTCAAATTCCAACCGCAACGAGAATTCAAATTCCAACCGCAACAACCAGCACAATCCTCGAAACAACAATCAGAATTGGAACCATAACAGGAACCAACATGGAAGGCAGCATCCTCCACCTAAACAGAATGACTCTGGACAATTCCTTTGTTACGTTTGTAACAAGCCAGGTCATATGGCACGTAAGTGTAGGAACAAGCCAAGCACTGCTCCGCAGGCTAACTTGACTGAAGAAGCTTTTATAGCTATGATTTCTGAGATCAACCTTATTGGTGGATCAGATGGGTGGTGGGTAGACACTGGCGCTTCTCGCCATGTCTGCTATGATCGTGCTATGTTTAAAACATACACTGTTACTGATGATAAGAAAGTGCTGTTGGGAGATTCCCACACCACTATTGTTGTTGGGATGGGAAATGTGGAGCTTAAGTTTACCTCAGGAAAGACTTTATTACTGAAAGATGTAATGCATACTCCTGAGATGAGAAAGAATCTGGTTTCTGGTTTTCTGCTTAATAAGGCTGGGTTTACTCAAACTATTGGGGCTAATTTGTACACCATCACTAAGAATGGTATTTTTGTTGGGAAGGGTTATGCTACTGATGGTATGTTTAAGTTAAATGTTGAATCCAATAAAGTTTCTCCTTCTGCTTATATGTTGTGTGATTTTAATGTTTGGCATGCTAGACTTTATCATGTTAATAAGCGCATTATTAAGAACATGAGCAACATAGGACTGATTCCTAAAGTGTTAGATAACGATTTTGAAAAATGTGATTTTTGTAGTCAAGCAAAAATAACTAAGACTCCTCATAAATCTGTTACTAGAGAATCTGAGCCACTAGATTTAATTCATTCAGATATTTGTGAACTTGACGGAACGTTAACTAGGAATGGTAAACGTTATTTTATCACTTTCATTGATGATTGTTCTGACTTTACTTATGTGTACTTGATGAAAAATAAAAGTGATGCGCTTGACATGTTCAAATTATTTGTTACTGAAATTGAGAATCAATTCAATAAGAAAATTAAAAGGTTTCGTAGTGATAGAGGAACTGAATATGATTCAAACATGTTTATTGAGTTTTATAATTCACATGACATTGTACACGAAACCACTGCACCATATTCACCTGAAATGAACGGTAAAGCTGAAAGGAAGAATCGAACTTTTACTGAATCCGTTGTGGCTATTTTATTGAATTCTGGTGTTGCATCTCATTGGTGGAGTGAAATTCTTTTAACTGTTTGTTATGTGCTGAATAAAGTTCCTAAGTCTAAAAGTAAAGTTTCACCTTATGAGATCTTGAAAAATAGGCAACCTAACCTGTCTTATTTTAGAACTTGGGGTTGTCTGGCTTATGTTCGTATTCCTGATCCTAAGAGAATTAAACTAGCAAGTAGAGCCTATGAATGTGTATTTATCGGATATGCAATTAATAGTAAAGCATAGAGGTTCTATGATTTAAATGCGCATGTTATTGTGGAATCAAATGATGCTGATTTTTATGAACATAGATTCCCTTTTAAATTGAGAAATAGTGGGGGCGCATCTACTAGCAACATTCATGTGATTAAGAATAATGAACATATTGAGGATAGAGAATCAGAACCTAGGAGAAGTAAGAGAACTAGAGTTGCTAAAGATTATGGTTCTGATTTCTGTGTCTATACATTAGAGGAGGATCTTGCTAACCTCCAAGAAGCCTTGTGCTCTTTAGATGCTGACCTCTGGCAAGAAGTAATAAATGATGAGATGGAGTCTCTTGAGTCTAACAAAACGTGGCACTTAGTTGACTTACCTCCTGGTTGTAAGCCTATAGGTTGTAAGTGGATCTTGAAAAAGAAATTGAAACCCTATGGTACTGTTGAAAAATACAAGGCTCGTTTGGTAGCCAAGGGTTTTAGGCAGAGAGAAAACATAGATTTCTTTGACACCTTTTCACCTGTTACGAGGATAACATCCATTAGAGTTTTGATTTCCCTAGCTGCAATTCACAATCTAGTTGTTCACCAAATGGATGTTAAGACTGCTTTTTTGAATGGTGAATTAGAAGAAGAGATCTATATGGATCAACCGGAAGGGTTTGTAATCCATGGCCAGGAACATAAGGTTTGCAAGTTAGATAAATCTCTGTATGGTCTTAAGCAGGCACCTAAGCAATGGCATGAGAAATTTGACAATTTAGTTATCTCACATGGATTTAAAGTGAATGAAAGTGACAAATGCATCTATTATAAATCTGATAATGACATTTGCACTATTGTATGTCTATATGTGGATGACTTGCTCATATTTGGTTCGAATATCCATGCTGTGAATACTGTGAAATCTCTGTTGTGTGCTAACTTTGATATGAAGGACCTCGAAGAAGCGAATGTAATCCTTGGTATTAAGATTACTAGGTCCGAAAAGGGAATTTCTTTGGATCAATCTCACTATATTGAGAAGATTCTAAAGAAATACAATTACTTTGATTGTAAACCTGCTTACACACCATATGATCCAAGTGTAAAGTTATTTAAGAACACTGGTGACGGTGTAAGACAATCTGACTATGCGAGCATCATTGGCAGTCTTCGATATGCCACTGATTGTACGAGACCCGACATTGCCTATGTCGTGGGATTATTGTGCAGGTTTACTAGCAGACCTAGTATAGAGCATTGGCATGCTATTGAAAGGGTCATGAGATACCTAAAGAGAACCATGAACCTTGGATTACATTATCAGAAGTTTCCAGCTGTTCTCGAAGGTTATAGTGATGCAGACTGGAACTCTCTGTCTGATGACTCCAAAGCAACAAGTGGCTATATCTTTAGTATAGCTGGTGGAGCTGTTTCTTGGAAATCTAAGAAACAGACTATTTTGGCACAGTCCACCATGGAGTCAGAAATGATAGCACTAGCTACAGCTAGTGAAGAAGCAGGTTGGCTGAGAAGCATGCTAGCTGAGATCCCTTTATGGGAAAAACCGATACCAGCTGTATTGATCCACTGCGATAGTACCGCGGCTATTGCAAAAATTCAGAACCGTTATTACAATGGTAAGAGACGACAGATACGTCGTAAGCATAGTACTGTTAGAGAGTTTCTCTCAACAGGAGCTATTAGAGTGGATCATGTACGCACTGATGATAACTTAGCAGATCCTTTGACGAAAGGATTAGCTAGAGAGAAAGTCCATAAAACATCGAAGGGAATGGGACTATTGCCCTTAGAATGATGAATCACTCATGATGGTAACCCAACCTAAAGACTGGAGATCCTAAGAACTAGGTTCAATGGGTAATAACAAGTTGTGAAGTGATATGAGTTGAATCATGCTATTTCCATTAAAGTAAATAGAAGCATGAATTCCTGAAGCGATGAAAGGATGAGTTAATAGAAACTCTTAATGAGATCTATACTCTATGTGGAGTGGAGTACCGAGCTACAGGAGTACTCTTGATAGACTCACCTATGTGAATGTGGAAGTGGGGCCGCTTCCTATGGAATTTGGGCAAAATTTCTAGAGCATTCACTATACTGGGATAGACGTGCATGGCCATTAACGCACGGGCTTTTTTGATTACACCCTTGAAAGGTTGGTGCGTGGTACGATGTTAGAAATAGAGTTCAAGACTACGTGTCACTCTAGTATAATCTAAATCGTATTCACTACGTAGATGTTCAAATCGAAAGATACATTTGTTTATGCACAATCTTATAGATTCTGAAATTGCTCGAGAAAATATTTTTAAAAAATTTCAAGTGGGGGATTGTTGGAACTTTTTATGAATTATTTAAAAAATTGAAACAATTGAGTTGTGTGTGATATGGGAAAAGTCCCACATGGAATTGGAACACTCTTCATAGAGTGTATATAAGTTGCAAAGTCTATGTCTTGGGGTGTGCCCCAAGGGGTACCCAGTTTTGTGCAAATGGGTGAGGACTCACACACTTGACCACCACACACGCGCGCGCGCACCGCCGCAGTCCGACCGAGCTGAGCGGGTGGGTGGTGTGGTGTCTTATTTTTAAGTTTTAATTTTTTCTTTCAACATGGTATCTAAACGTTTATCATTTTTTTTTAATTAAATTAATTTTAAAAACGTTCATTTTAATAATACCAAAACGGTTTTTATTTTGATTAAATGAAGATAAACGTTTTTTGCCATTTATATCCTCCTCTGATTTAATGAAAAACGTTTTTAGACGTTTTGGGATTTTCTTCTGAAAAACAGAGACAGAGTTCTTTTTGTTCTTTCTTGGTTCTACGAAATTTCTCAGAGCAATTTTTATAAAGGGTGTACAAGAACGATCCTCTCGGTGCAGGGAGGGATCGTACAGAGGCTGTTTTATCCTGGGGATGTCGTGGTTGATAGACTGCCGTGCACACTTAGGGCAGAGCCGCGAAACGTCTTAAAGAGAGCGACTTTGTCCGCGACTCAGCCAGAAATATTGATCGGTAATTTCGTTCCATTATATTTTTCTATTTGAATATCATATTTTAGGTCCATTTATCAATACAACCCATATCAATACAAATGGGTTGCAATTGAACTCTTATTGTGAATTATCATCAATTTTTTTATAATTATATAAAAATAAATTTTATAAGGATACTTTGAAAACTTTTGAGATTTTATAGCTGGTATTTTTCTTCCAACATTTGTTTTGGTTATTCCTATATCTTTTTTATTAAATCTATCTTGTGAATATCATAATTTTGCAAGTCAAGTAGCATCAAGCCTAAGCACTGCAAGTCTGCTGTCATTAAACCTAACCACATAACCATTAGAATTACTGTTACTTGTCTTTTTGTGAGGTTATAATATTCTAATAAATAAATTTAATATGTATTGATATCTAATTTTAATTATTTATGCTAAAATTAACTATATTTATTTTAGGTTTCATTTATGAAAGTTATTATCAATTTTTTTTATAATTGTATAAAAAATAAATTTAATGAGGAACTCCTCTTTTTCTAGATGTCATTATGATTTTCTATTTTTTAATCTTATGCAATATTAAGTCATAATTACACTTTTAATTCTATGACTATGGTTTGATATTTTCAATTGGTATACCGTACTTTATTATGTTGTTTGGTTGTATGTTATGGGAGGTATTTTTATGCTATTTTGTGGTAACATTACTTGTATATATACCTTATGCCATCATTTTTTATGAAATCAAAAGGTGAAAAATATTTGGATTTGATATTCTTTCTGCAACTCATCTTTGTTACTCATATTATTATGTTTCATTTAACATCTTTCCTTAAGTAAATGATTAAGGGGAGCAATTACATGATCAAAATGTTAACAAAGATAAAAAGAAAAGTTAAAACTAAATTGTGCATAAATTAATGGGAGCTTGCTCACACTTCCTTATTGTAAATTAATTTTAATTTTCTAAATAATCAAATATTTGATATCATAAAAAACTGGAAGATTGTTGATTTAAGAACCAAAAGTGTTCATTGTTGACCAAGAGTCTACGTGCCCTTATTTTGATAATATAGAAAACAAAAATTTGATTATTGATTGTTACAAACCGATTTTGATGTTGTAGTAAATATATCAACTAGCATAATAAAAGGCACACATACCAAAAAAAAGTGGAATCAAGCATAATTAAGTTCAAGTCTTCAAAAGGTAAAGAATCAATCAAAGGCAAGTACAAGAATTATAAGAAGATTATGAAGATCAAGTGTATTCAAAAAAGAAAAAAGGATTCAAAGAAAGCATAAAGGTTCAAAAACTCGAGACAAGATAAGAATTGATAGGTTAGTAATATTTTAGTCTTGAAGACTTTAACTTAATTATGACAAGATAAGAATGAAAATTTTTCTAAAAAAAAGGATGTTCCCGGATCAACGAAATGCCTCCGAAAACACCACCAAAGATCCAAGAACACGACCAAACGAGGTCAGAATTTGGAAAATTTCTAGAAACAAAACCTAGAAAACGCACTTCTGGTAAATATGTATAAAGACCACTTACAACTTGTTTTTACACTAGAACGGACCCGCAAAAGCACAAAAATAAGTAACATCCTATAACCCTAACATGCTTATCATCACAAATGAAAAACCCAGAGCACAAAATTATCAAGAACAAAACAGAAATTGTAAACCTCATTGAAGATAACTTACTCGGTAAGTAACAAAGATAGGTGTGAAGATGAGTACGCACGTGAATATATCTGGTTTCGTTGACCCATAAATATTGATACTCTCTCCCGTTATCCAGATTCAGGGCAAGAAAATGGGGTTTGGAAATGAATTCTCTAGGGACGAAAGATATTTTGCTCTCTGAGAAGTTGAAAGGGTTTTTGCAAGCTGTGAGGAAATGGATAAGAATGAAATATTTAAAGTAAGGGCTCCAAACATAGGTGAAAAGGAACTTAATCCTGAGTCGTTGATCACCTACAAGTAGATACTCGAGCATGATCCAACTGTCACAAAAATCGAGGCATTGATTGTACTAAAAAAAGTGAAAGGACGTCTCAAGTGCGGATAAAATCCTTCATTAAATAACATTGACTGATGGTCCCAGTAATGGGGAATTGACACATGGCCCCCTTTTTGAAGACGTTAGTGCTCGAGAATGCCCAGTGGTCACGACCCGAGGATGAATTCTCGAGAAGACGACAATTATTTTATCTAAGTCTTCACTGTTCCCGAGGACGAGTGAAGACTTGGGGGGTACATGTTGTCCGTATTTTCACTAGTTGCATAAATTAAGAGGTTATTTAAGGCTCCTTGAGAGTTTAAGCCCAGTTTCTTGTTGTCATCACCACCACGGGAGGACTATGTCATCCAAAGTCGTCACTTCCCGAGAACCTAGTCGGAAGGTAATTCTCCAAAGGATTATCAAGCTGCGTCCAAGTTACACAAGTGTAGAGAACCTCATCCGAAGGAAAGAATAGTTGCCAGGTGTCAGCCAGAGAAGCACTGTGGGCCACAAATAGTTGTCTGACACCTAGTGGCCATAGTGATTGTGCTGTCGATTTCGTACAAGCGGCAATTAGGATGTCCCACGATGTCATCTGACATGAGGAGACATGCAGTTACCTCCCTGACATTGTCATGGACACTTTTCCAATAAAGAAGTGGGTTGAGCCTCCTCGTATTGGGTCGACTAGAGATACGTTGGGGCCCACTAGCTTATTTAATATTGAATGATTTCATTTATATAACAAATGAACCCCATTAAGGGGGGAAATAATTGTAATAAGCTCTAACTAATGAGCTTAATCTTCCTAGCCACCTACAAATAGGGCTAGGACACAACTTGGAAAAGGATCTGATCCTAACATTCAAAGTGAGCCTAAACGTTGTTTGAATATCAAGAGAACTTGAGTTTTGCAAATTCTTCTTCTTCCAAAATACAAGTGACTCATGGACTATGGTTAATTAATAAACTGAACCACATAAAATCTGGTGTTCTTATTATTCTTTCTTAAGTTTTTTTTTAATTTGGTAGCTGACGAAAAATCCAGTCAACACATATATATTTATATGATTGACATTTTATAAAATAATAAATAAACTAATATATTACACAAGATTAATTTGATTTATGAATAATTGTGATAATATTAATTAATTAAAATTAAATATGTATACATTATATAAAGGAGCTGATTATCGAACTTTAGTTTCACATAGATAAATAATAAATCATTATTTAATGTTTCTTATTAGGACAATTTCACACAACAAAACAATGCTTAGAGCAGATTCTATTAAGATGACATAATTTAAATATTTCAAATTTATAGGACAATTATACTCTAATAATAATTTGTAGTACTTATAAAGTAATTTGGTGAGAAGGAAAATTTTATAAGAGACATACATAGCTAATGAAAAGAGAAAAAAATTTGGGGGTGGGGGGAAATTAGTTGGGAAATTATCCTTAAATGGTCTTCTCCAACAATCAACATAATTTTATTTAGAACATAAATTACAAACTCATTAAAATAAATTTGTAATATTTGGCTTCTAAATAGAACACTTTTCTATTCACATAACAAAATATCCCACAATCTTTGAGATAATTCTTCCTAGTGTGACTTTGTTAGAGAAAGTTTCTTTGTCAATTGGATTTTATTTATTATTTTTTTTTTGCCAAATCAAAATTTTGTTAGTTTTCACTCAATTCCTTAGTTATACATAGATGAAAGAAAAAGTTCAACACCCTGAATTTGTTGATAAAGAAAAAAAGTAGTATTTTTTGTAGAAAAAAAATACCATTTGTTTGGTAAAGAGGATTTATAGGGGGATGGGTGTGGAGGGAGAGGAGTAGAATCCTTTCTTTGGTAAGAAAAATTAGGAGAGTTCTTCTCTCCAAATCCATAATTTATAATCTTTCTATTTTTAGAAGAAGAGAATTGATAAGGGATACCATGTTGCCTAATACCACAAGTAGGTGACATACTGTTATTGATACAATCTAATATCGGTCCCACTTATTTGAATTTAATAAGAATTATGGAGTATCACTAACCAATCATGAGGCGACAACTCATGTGGTGTTGGACACCTTAAAGTAACAAATAACAATACTTTTAGAAGAATTGAGAGAATAGAAAAAAAAATTGTTATCAAATTTACATATTTACCCTCAATTAAATATTAAGATATATTTTATTATTTTTTCTTCTTATTTATCTAGTTTTATATAATTTTTATTTTTTTTTTGAAAGGAGTTCTATATAACTTATTTATAATTAAAATACTAGTACCTAAAATGAGAGACAACAACACCATAACCACTACCACAACTGGGACCAACAACACCACCATCATTTGAGGTATAAATTTATATGTATGTATATAAATATGTATAATTTTTGCTTTAGGTTCAAATAGAACCCATGCCTTTCAAAGCTAAATGGGTCATCACTAGGCGAAGCAAATGGTACATGTTAAAAAAATTATATATAATTAATACTATTATCATCTCATAATAAAAATAAATAAAATAATTATATATATTAGTGTAATAACTAAAAATATATAAAATATAATTTTTTTTACATAATAATATAAATATTTTAAAATAAAAACTATCTCCATCCATCTAATTATCATATTTTTTTTGTGAGGAATAAATTTATTTTATTTAGAATGCACAATATAAGAAGTACAAATTGGGGAATGAATTTTCTCTAGTCAACAAAACTCATTGTTTAGCTAAAGAACATGCAAAAATACTCCTAAAAATTAGACAAAAGAATTTTCATATTAAAATGACTAATACCCAGATAATTTAATAGGTCGAACTATTGTTTTAAACTAAAATCAATTGAAGAAAAATAAAAGAAACGACCGCAAGAAGAATATCAAAGATTGAGCATAGAAAAGTCTCTTTTTAGTTTTACCAGAACTTATGTTTGAAAAGTTGATAAGTAAACCTGCAACACAAACCAATAAATATAAGTAATTTCTTAAAAGTAAAATAAAAGAAAATCTTTTAAAATATAAAAAATCAAGCCAAAGTTTCATTTTTTGGTTTTCCCTCAATTCAAATTTTAGAAATAAAATAAGTTTTTAAGTTTAGGGGTCTAATCAAATGCTACTCTTTAAGTTAGATTCCATTAATTTTGTCTAGTAAGATTGAGAGTAATAAAGTAACGAAATAACTTTATTCAATAATTAAAAATAATCTATTAAGATAGCTAAAATTGATTCACCATTGATTTGAAGAATACCACTAGGAAACTCGTTACAGTTTTATAATAGTCAATAAATATTGTATGTTGACTACCAAATCATCCAAGCTATAACGTGGCACACAAAAAACAAGACTACAAAAGCCTATAAACATTTTAATACCAAATACTCCGTGAATTCTTATTCTCCTCTTCGTCTCTCTCTTTCTCCATCCTCTGTACCAAACATAGTATTAGAGTACAGATAAAGATGGATCTAAAGCAAGAGCTAACTCAGTAGGGTCATTAACCATAAGAATCAAACAAGTTAATTTAAAGAATTGAACACAAAACAGTAAAAGCACATAAACAAAAAAAGGAATTGTTGGCAGAGACAGAAGAAAGTAAGTGTGTATAGCGTAGATGGAGAGAGAATCTAGAAAGGAGTCCTCTCCAATTCCAATTTTATTTATATATTACTTGTAATTATTATTATTATTATATTTTCGATATAGATTCTCATTGTTCTAATCACGTGAATTGGTGACACAATTTCATATTCTGAACTGAAACTTTTTTTATTAATAGTTAATACTACTACTTCTACATAATATGTATATACATACATGTTTGTGTGGAGTTTGCTAAAAATTGACAGGAGAAGTGAGAAGTGAAGTTGATAGCATTAAAAAAACAAGGGAAGAAAGAAAAGGAAGGACCCCACAGGCACAAATGCTTGAAAATGAAACCCAGTCGACTTCTATTGTCATGAGTCGTTGTGCTTGCGAAACAAATTCAGGGGTAAGTCCTAATAAGTATTGCTTTTAATTTTTCTTTTGGTCTGAAAAAATCCCAAATCCCAGAATTCTCACAACTTCTTCTGTCGTTCTCTCATGGCCTCGGGAGCTGGGACTGGTTTCGACGTCGACGTGCATGGTGACTACAACGAAATGGCGTCGTTTAAGAGCCGGGCGCTTCAAACGCAAGAGAGTTATCAGTTGCAGCTCGCTTTGGCGCTTCGCCTTTCTTCTCAGGCTGCTTCAGCTGATGATCCCAATTTCTTGGACTTCAAATCCCAAACCCAATCCCATGATCAGGGTGTTGAGCCCATGGCTTATCGTTTCTGGGTAAGTTAGAATATCGATTGTATTTTTGTGGGTTTTGTTCAATTCTGCGTTTTAGGCGCAGAGACGCTATGAAAAGTAACAATGGGTTCTGTGAAAAATAAATGAAGCCGAATCAGTATCATTACAACATCGAATACCCAGAAGTCTCTGCAGTTTGGGTTGTGATACTGATGATCGAGACCAAGAATATCAGTTTTGTGTTATGGATTTTCTTTATTTAATCAGTGTCTTTATAGTTTACTAAACCCGAACTCTGGTAACTTGAGGGTGCTCTTGTTTCTTTTTTGCCAGGTGAATGGTAGTTTATCTTACTCTGACAAAATACCAGATGGGTTTTACCTCATTGATGGACTGGACCCATATGCATGGAATTTAAGCACTGATCCACAAGCCTCTGGTCGAGTACCATCGTTGGAAACCCTGAAAGCTATACACCCTCGTAATGAATCGTCCGTTAAAGTGGTTGTGGTAGATAAACTCAGGGATTCTGGTTTAATGGAGCTACAAAATTGGGTCCTTCGTCTTTCTAGCAGCTCTAGCTGGACAACCGTTGATTTGATTTTTCAGCTTGCTAATCTTGTTTGCAGTCGCATGGGGTGAGTTTTTTTGTTTCCTTTTCATGTTAGCTAATCGAATTCGTATCTCTAATGAGCCTCTACTGTTATCATCATAAGGGGTGTTGTTGCTTCTGAAGAAGAGTTGGCTTACCGCTGGAAGGAGTGCAGTGAAAATTTGAGTGACCGCTTGGGTTCTGTTGTAGTTCCAATTGGGTACTTGTTTACCGGACTTTGTGTTCATCGTGCTGTACTGTTTAAAGTAATCCACGCAACTTCATCTTAAGTGCAAACTTTATAACTCATATTGTTAGTCTAGAATAGTAGTTCATTATATTTGGGTCTTCTCTTTTTTCTCGAATTATTATCACTGAGCAACTAGCACCTTATTTATCTATTTTTCACCTTTGGTTATTGTGGGTCAGCCTTGGAATTAGCACACCTATTGAATATGTCTGCTATTGCATTTTTCCTTTGTTGCGAGAAGGTCTCATGGGATTGCACTGAGCCTCTAAATTTATTTTTGCAGATTTTGGCAGACTTGTTTAACTTACCTTGTCGAATTGTTAAGGGGTGCAAATACTGTAGCAGGGATGCTGCTGCCTCCTGCCTTGTGCAATTTGATTATGAAAAGTATGTTGACGGTACATTTCAATTTAAAGAGTGGATTTAATTCTTCTGATGATCATGATCATGATCTTCCATAAATATTCTTTACAATCTCAAACACAATACCAATGATTAACTTGTCGTCAGCTTCTATACCAGGGTTGCTATGTCTTTGAACAAATTGGACATTGGTCCAGCTTGGTCTTGTATTATTCACAACCACTCATACTTGTGGTTACAATTTTGTTATTGAAATTAAGATTTTCTTGGTTGTGTTAGTTAAGATATGGCTTAGAAGAAATTTATAAGTGAGAGCCTTAGCTCATTTGACAAAAGTAACTTAGATCCCAAGGTGTCTTTGAATCATCCTCCTCATTCTCTCCTTAGCAATGTGTGTCAAAATTCACTTGGTCATCTTAATGGGTGGGTGTTCTTTTATTTATTATTGTTGATGGTAGCATAAAACTTGACACTATTTTGTTACTCATGACCTACAATGTACATGCCTGTGCTATTACAATTTGAAGCAAAACGTTAAGCATAAGAAACTAAATACGGGGTTGGAAGCTGGTGAAAGAGCTGCATGGTTAGTTAAGCATGAATTTAGGATGGTCTACATTATACGGCCAGTTAAAGGTTATTTCAGTTTTTAGGCATGCAAGGTCAAGAAAAAGTGTATTATGAAAGGCCAATTATCTTTTGGCTACATAGAAAACTGTTTGCTTTGTTTATTATGATTATAAAAGAAACTTTAGAAATGTTATATGTTTCTTCATGAATGATAAATAGCATTGGATATATTTGTGTAATCTTCCAGGGAATATTTGGTTGATTTGCTTGAGATGCCAGGAGTACTTAGCCAGCCAGACTCTTCACTTAATAGTGCATTGTCCATTTCAGTTTCTTCACCACTTTGCCATCCTAAATTTAAATCTGTCAAGACTGCTCAGAACTTTCAGATGTTGGCAAAACATTATTTCATTGAATTTGGATCTCTGTCTCTTGCTTTTGACGACAATTCTTCTGGTAAGTCCCTTCTTTTATCATCCATGTCCTAGTCGTTGGGTATACTGGCAGTTGCATGCAATAGAATATTATTCAGTACTCAATTTGTAATTGTATTATCATTGCACATTCCTCCATTTGTTCAAGCCAGCATAGCTTCAAAATCAGGGTGGTTCAAGAAATGATTAGGAGTTTGCTAGTAAACAAAATAAATTGTGATTTGTTTTTACTGCTCTGAAATTATAGCCAACAATGTTATGTTAAAATTTATGAGTTGAATGAATAAGTTAAACCAAAAAGATATGAATAAGTGTGGCTGAATTAGTGTCTAACAAGAATTTGCATAACATATTAAAAATGAAACAAATTATTCTATGGAGGGTTTGATAACAAACATGCTCATACAACATCATGACTACCTTGAAAATTTACAACATCATGACTAACTTGAAAATTTTCTGATCAAACATTTTAATAGGTGCTCGGAAAAATCAAGATGAGAAAAAAGTTTCAAGAAGACCTGAAGCTTTTGATTTAAATTACTTTGACAGGAACAACACTGCACCCACATCTCTGAAAAATCATGAAATTTTTGCATCACCTTTTCTCAAAAGAGCTCCCCGGAATATCACTGATTCTAGAGATCATCGAAGGCTAGTATTTTCTGATCCAATTTTAAATCTCATGGACTCTACACACTTGGTCAAGGACTCCAATCAACCATGTCATATCCTACCACTTCACTGTAGAGATGCTCTCCCAGAATTTTCTAATCCTTGGCCTGATGCAGCTAATACTATGTCGTTAATAGACCAAAATGAGCCAATAAATAATAGACCAAGCCGCGAATTTTGTCTTGGCGAGGAGGGTTCACACATCTTGTGGGATGAACTCGCTTTAATAAAGAAAATTGGATCAGGTAATTGCTTTTCTTTGAAACAGAGTTTAGCAATTGTCCACTTCAATTCCTATAATGCTGTACATTTTATTCTGAAAATATATATATATATATTAATGAGATGATATAAAAATAAATCTCTTGCAAATTCTTTCAGGCTCATTTGGAACTGTCTATCATGCTAAATGGCGTGGCTCAGTAAGTAATCTTTGTTTCATTGCCTTTCATCCATGATATACATTTACCTTTGTATTTTTTGTTATGTCTAGTTGGTTAGGACGTTCTTATTCTTTCTTAACCATAAAAGGTAGTCGTTTTATTCCACTGTAAATTTGTGATTTTAATTTTAGTTTAGTCAATTGATGTCTAACTTGTTTTCTTTCTGGTATTCTTATTCCTTCTGAACCATAAAATTTAAGTCAATTAAAGCATTCCTCTGAACAAGTTTCTCTCTTATTCACTTTCCTTTTTAGCATAAGTGCCAAACACCCAATTCTTATATGACACAAAGTTTTCATAATTCATATGGTGTCTTCAAGTTTCGATTTTGATGGGATGAGTATGATATTCAACAAAGTGTGCTTGTGTTTGTAGCACATATTCCCAAAATGAAACGATCAATGTCAAATCATAGACCTCACCATGTCTAAAAGAGCTTTGTTCCTCATTTCTGCTATACAATTTTACTCTGTTATGTGCAGAGAATTGGAGAAAATCCTAATTTCTATTAAATGTTGCTAAAACTCATCCGAGTGGTATTTGTTGCTTCGATCTAATCAAAGAGTCATCTTTATGTAATTACTTAAGTAGTTTTTGGTTTCTGCTTGATACCTCTTGAACTTTTAAAAGCTTCATACCTATGTTGTATTAGATATGCATAATCATCTTGAGCAATTGTTCGTGAAGGAGATAAAATTCTAGCATCTTCATCTCACATGAACGTTTGTTAGACCACATATGTCATCAATATGTACTAATTCAAGAAAATTTGTAGCTCTAGCTCTGAATGTTATTATAGCCATAGGGTCTATCTTTTACAAACCTTTGAATTCTTATTTAATTTCTTAGTTAATAGGTCCAGGATGCTGGTGACACAAATAGGTTTCTTTAGTATATATATATATGTGTATATGTATTTTAGGAATTCATATGCTCATTGTTATAATTATTATCAACGGAGTGGTATACAGTGAAGGAGACGTAGGGTTTAGAATTAATGATTACATTGTATTTGTATTCGACATTTGATGTCTGCAACCTAGATTTCTTTGAATATTTCAATTTTGATCTTATTTTTAATTTTCCAAATCTAAATTTTCGTTCTGAAATGAAACCCTTTGGTTAGGCAAGTAGGAAGTTGCTCAATCGCAGACTTAGTCAAACAATCCTTGTTAACGCAAGCTCATATATAACAATTTTTGTGAAAGTAGGCACAGTGGTGCCTTTTTAAAAGCAAGAGAGTTTTGTAGTTGTCTGGTCATGATTTCTACTATTGTTGCTCTATTACTTTTCTTTTAAACTTAAATATTGGGTAGACCATTCATCGTTTTGTAATTTAAATACAAAGAAGTTGTTTTTTGATATGAATAATATGACAAGTAGTTAAAGAGAGAAACTTTACAAGACTTGCAATCAATCGTAGAGGTGAACAAGCAGGTCAGCCATTGGCTAAGCTTTTACTTGTAGTATATAGTTACATTAGTTATGAGAAATGAAAACTTCTGCTCAGGTTTAAAGCTGAAAATGTTTAATGTGTCTACCATTTTGCAATGCATTGTTTGCCTATCATCTCAGTGGAATGTCTCTGTATGCTTCTGAAACTAAATATTTTAATAACCTTTAGGATGTTGCTGTCAAAGTTCTCAAGGAACAAGATTTCCATGCAAAGCACTTCAAAGAATTTCTAGAGGAGGTTTGCTATTTATTTATTTATTATTATTTTTACGCTTTTTTTTTGGCTTTCAAAAAGTATTAAGTCGTTAAAGTATGAACAACGGTGAATTCTTGCTTCATCCTTTTTCAAAGACCAGTGAAATAGAATTTTCTGGTGTTTTATTGTTAGTTGATACTTTTCTAAATTGTACTTTGGCTGTAGGTTGCTATCATGAAACGTTTGCAGCATCCAAATATTGTTAGCTTTATTGGTGCAATTACTCAGCCACCAAACTTCTCCATAGTTACAGAGTACTTAAAAAAGTAATAAGATTGTCTGATGTTGTCTTTCATGATGTCCATATTAATTGGTTGCCACTCCCTTTTCTCATTTTTTTAATGTACTGACAGCATTATTTATTTCAATTGCAGTGGTTGCTTGTATAAACTTTTAAGGAGGCCGGATGCTGGAGTTATACTTGATGAAAGGCTTCGGCTGAATATGGCTTATGATGTGGTAATGTCTCAGTGTGATTAGTTGCTTTTTGTTTCTATGTACTAGCTATTTACATCTTATTATTGTACCAGACATGAATCTATTCATTGTTTGCATGAAATTTGGATTTATTTATTGGTTGATTCAGGCAAAGGGAATGAATTATCTTCACCAACTTCAACCTCCCATAGTCCACCGAGATCTGAAGTCCCCAAATCTTTTGGTTGACAGTAGATATACCGTAAAAGTAAGTATTGAAAAGAGAAAACTTGTTATGAGAAATCTATATAACAGTTTCAGTTCAGCCTTTGAAAGAATGCCTTCTCATTAATTTCTTTCACTAGCTGCATTGTTCAAATACAAATCAACTTACATGATCCATAGTCTTCTTAGCCATATGAGATGTGGAGATTGCTTAGAATAGTCTTGTTTTGTGAAGATGATTGTAGTTAGAAGTACCTGTTCCTCTTCTATAGTGTTTTGCTATTTGTTACCAAAAAAAAAAAAGCTCAAATGGTTAGGCATGTGGTTTGCTCCCACAAAGTTTGAGGTTTGAGTCCCTCTAGGCACATAGCAATAGCTGTAGTTCCTGATCTCCAAATATTGTAGGATAAGCAGAGAGCCTAGTTGTAAAAAAAATGTTTGCTATTTGTTCATATAATCTCTATATTATTTGGACATATCATATATTCTGATGTCATCCATATGGAGCAAGTTTTTCTGTCAAAATGATCCAATATACTTTGATTTTTTATTCTCTTTACTTGTGCACCTAGTATGGTGGTTTTTGTATTATGGAACCTTGACTATTAAACACTAGCTATTCAGCTGGAGAATGCTTTTGTAGCAGTAAGTTGCACGTATTAATTGGTTTCAGACAAAGCCGTTGCAGAAAATCTATAATGCGACAGCTTCTAAAATTCTTTCAGCAATATTATTAATAAGTTTAAAATTGCATTCCAAATTTGCAGTTTCGTTTTATTCTTCCAATATGCTTTAAACTCTTGATGTTAGAACTATATGATAATAATGTAGAAGGGTTACTATATTGTGATTGGACAGGCAAACAAAGTTAGGGAGTAATCATTACCAAGTGTCAAATTACAATAGTTAAGCAGATACTAATACTATTTTCTTAGTAAAAATTTGGGAATAATCATTTGATTGTTTAGGGAATTACTTCTATAATTAATATCCTCAGTGTGAAGAAAATGGCGTTTGATTTTGCTCTATTTAATAACTAGTCAATAATCATGCTTTGAGATGTCCGTGTCTGTCACATTTGATTTATTATATATCTATAGTAACAGTCATTATATGATTCCCTTTCATTTGTTTACTCTTCTAAAGGAATAAATTTGCATACACTTGTTTTATCAGAGATTAATGGTATATATAATTGTTCAGGTGTGTGATTTTGGCCTTTCCCGTTCGAAGGCAAACACATTTCTATCATCCAAAACGGCTGCAGGGACGGTGAGTTTGAGTTCTTTCAACCTAAGTGCATTCAAATCATATATTTGTTAAGAATGTATATATTTAGAGTTACATTTCTTGCTCATTTCCAATAGCCTGAGTGGATGGCACCTGAAGTTCTCCGTGCTGAACTTTCGAATGAGAAATCTGATGTTTATAGCTTTGGTGTAATCCTGTGGGAACTTATGACCCTGCAGCAGCCATGGAGCAATTTGAAACAATTAGAGGTCTTCTATCTACTTTTAGTTGTTGATTTTGATACACCCTGCTTGATATTAGTGTGACAACATAATTTGCTGAAGTAATAACGATTGATATTTGTGAAAGGTACATCTTGAATATTCACAAAAAGAAGTGCCAGTAATAACTACGAATGGACCCTGTGAAAAGTTATAATAATTATAAGGGATATTGTTGGCAAGAATATTCAAATCTTTTCAATTGTTACACTTTAATACTCAATTTTTTTTTTATAATTATACCTAAATCAAAATTTTGATGCAACCGTTAGTTTTTACCATTAAGTGCTTGTTAAGTATCCGCATGTCACCTTTCTATTGGGCTAATTAAGGTGCCACGTATCACCTTTTTATTGGTCTGATTAAGGTGCCACGTGGATACTTAACGGGCAGTTAATGGTGAGTATTAACGTTGTACCAAAAAATGAGATTTAGGTATTAATACTGTAAAAAAAATTGAGTACACGTAACAATTAAAAAGATTTGAGTATTTTCGCCGCCAATAACCCTAATAATAATAATAACAAAAATATGATTGAGGTTCAACTAAATGAAATTCAATATGTGTTGAAAGCAAAACAGAATTGAATTTTGTATTTCTTCAACACTTTTTAACAAAAGTAAGGATTGCTGTATGGAAAAATAATAGTTTATGCATGTATTGTAAAAAAAAAAATATTCTTGCTTTAAAAACTGATCAACTATTTCCCATACTTTCCAGAATATGGAAGTTTATCTGTATTTCACATTCAAATAATATGAAAGCAAGTGCATAGCCATTATTAGTAACTTGTGTAATGATTTTTTGATCTTTAGGAAGTAGATTCTTTGACTGGATTTTATCATGTATAAAAAACAGATGGTAGTCAGGTACTTAATTCTTTCTTTTGTTGGGCCACAAGCACAAAGTTATGTTGGATATTGGCTTCTCTTTCCTCACACTAGCAGTATACATACCCTTTTGAATCAAGTCTCCTATCACTGAGGCGTATCCGTGTAGTGTTTCAAAGAAAAGAAAAGGTGTGACGTTTTACTTGTGGTGACTGATGAATAGTTTGCGGTGCTACCAACTAGCAAGTGGGACAATACTTTGTCCAGTCTATCACTATTTTTCCACAATCTTATGCTTTCTTTTTTCCCACTATCCTCTTCCTGTCAAACCTGTACTTGTGTATATTAATTTTTTCATCCTCATTGCCTGTATTCTTTTTCCTTTGTTTACTATTTTGCTTTGAAAGGAAACTACTAAACAGAGTATGCATTTTAGTCATGTTTGCTATTTATAAACTCTGTAGTTCAAGAAATATGATACGTCAATGTTTTCCAGGTTGTTGGAGAGGTTGGATTCAAGAATAAAAGACTTGAGATTCCAACAAATGTACATCCCCAAGTAGCTACCTTGATTGAGATTTGCTGGGCCAGGTAAGATGATTCAAACAATTCTTTCACTGTTGTTTTCCTAGACGTAAACGTCTCTATTGATGATGCTGGTATGGTTTAATGCAGCGAGCTTTGGCAACGCCCTTCATTCTCGTATATCATGGAAGCTTTGCAGCAACTGATAACCACTTTTTCACGGTGACCGGATAACATAAAAGTTTCACAAAGTACCTATTGCGCGGTAAAGCACCGGTAACAACATTTGATTTCTTTTCTTGGCAAATATGGTTTATGCTCGTATAGTTAGAGCTCTTTGATTAATATAGTTTGTTGTTGATGTCTTAACTGATACTTGTAAGAGATCTAACCTACGACGACACTAAACTTGTGAAGGAATACTTGAGTATAGGTGAAAATATTTGCACATTCATCAATTACTTGTAAGATTTTCGCAATTCTATGACAGATGTGGCTTCTTCTGATGCTTGTATAGTTTGAGCCCTTTCATGAATATATAAATATATATATTTATTATTAATGTCATTACTAACCTATGATTATAACAGGCTTGAAAAGAAAGGAATACTAGAGTTTAAGAGAAAATCCTTGCGTTCTTCATCCATTGCCGTGCTTTGCCTTGTCAAATTTTGCCAACATTGTTCCCATGCAGTCAAGCTACCACCTTTGTCATCTTTTATGTGTCACGTGATGACCAAATTAATTTGTACCATGGTGATCTGATTGATATGGGACGATTTTTCACCGTTTTAAGTTGTACGGGAAACAAAGTTTGGGATTTTTTGTTTATATTTAAGCTAGGCAACACAGGTTTGATATTGATTATTTCACACTAATTATCTATAAATATATTAGATACAAACAACGTGGATGATTGCCTAATTTTATTTATAAAATTTATTAATTATTTTTATTAAATTTGTATAATTTTCATATAAATTTTAAATAAATAAATAAATAATATTATTTATAAAAGAATTATATAAACATATTAAAAGAAAAATTAAACTAAAATAATTTTTATGGTTTTTTTAAAAATATATATGAGAATAGTCTTGTTTGTTCTTGATAGAAGATAAATATTATTCTAATTTTTATGTAGTTACACAATTATACTATTTATATACACACACGACATAAGTCACATAGTATAAATTATAATTTTTTTAATAAAAATTAAGATTATTTATTATATATTATTGTTATAATGATGTTTTATAATATTTAAATTTAAATTTATATTAATATTAATATAATTAATAAATATATATCTATAATTAGATTCAAATGTATATTCCCTTAAAGTTAAAATTATGTTATCTATACATTTTTTTATATAGAGAGATAAGTAATAAATTAACAATTTTTTATTAAAAAAAATTAATAATTTATAAGGATTTTAAATTTATCTTTTAAAAGATTACTATTATTTGTATATAAAAAAAGATTTAAGTATTTGTTTACTTATATATAAATATATACTTTTCTAATTAAAGGATTTATTTAATAAATTAAACTCAAGCTTAGTTGTTTTGAGATATTTATACTATTTAACTTTTTGTTTGTTTGTTTAAAGTAATATTTTTTTTAATATATTAAATGATTATTCAATAAATGAAAAACTGTGCCATTTGGGTTGGGGCTGCCTCCTTCAACAAAACATGTCTAGAAAAGAGGAGGTTTTAAATCCCCACACAGCAAGAACATGTCCAGATCTGTAACGATTACGAGGAATCCAAACGATTTGAGCACTTAGGGAAAAAGACTGTAGAATAAGTGAGCACCCTGCCAATGTGCAATGGAACCAACTTGGATACCCTTGACTTGCACTTGACAATCTGAGATTGAGAATAGCACTGGGGTGGGGAATCAAGGCTTAGTTGGACTAGGATAACCTTTTACTTTAGCCTATTTAGGTTTTTTTATCTCCCGAACTATTACCACTACCGTATCGTGCCCCCTAATTTTATTCCTCCGAAATATTCACAGTAATGTAAAGAAGGACTTCCGTTAACTTTCAATACATGTGGCTAACAGAAGGCTGACATGACTGTTTATATGCTGATGTGTCTTGGGCATGTCAGCGCCATGTGTGTAATTTTAAAATTAAAAAATCTATAATCATATTAAAAATTAGTGAGTTAAACACTAAAAAATAGAATTAATAAATTAAACCATTTTTTATATATTAACAAAAATAAAAATCATATTTAAAAACAATAAAATTACACACATAGCGCTGACATGACCAAGACACATCAACATGTAATGAGCCATGTCAGCATTCTGTGTTGAAAGTTAACGGAAGTCCTTCTTTACATTACTGTGAATATTTCGGGGGAAATTTTTATCGGTCTGAAAAAATTAGGGGCACGATACGGTAGTGGTAATAGTTCGGGGGTAAAAAACCTAAATAGCCTTTACTTTATTATGGCAATGATAAGATTTTAATATATTAATTAATTATTTTAAATTAAATTAAAATAAAAAGAATCAAAATAACTAAATGCATATAAGATAAAAAAAATAAAAAATTTATAATATCATTTAGCAATAATACAATTAAAGGGTATTTTTAGGTTTTTCATAAAAATCAAATCAAAAAGTTTAACTAGAATTATATGTTGTGTATTATTTAAAAGTCTAAAGTTATAACTGGAGCTGAAATTCAAAAAGCATAAAATAGTACAGAGCCTATATAAAATTGCATGTAAAAACTAAATACAAAATTTGGTACGAAGTTTTAGTCGAAATGTATGAAAAAAAAAATCAAACAAAATACATAAAATTAAAAGTCAACCCCCTCATAGTCAACCACATTGAAGTCAACCTGTGCTGACATGTGTGGCAAAACATATTCTCACTTGACTAGACTATGGAGTAAATTAAACTCAAGCCTAAAATTTCATATTTTTTTTTAGGAATAAGGCCATTCGACCTTTTAGGCCTAAGGTCTTGGAAAACATTAAGCTAGCCATGTTATAGTAAAATATCTGTATAAGAATAATTTTGGGATTAAAATTATTATATTTTACTTGAGATGTTATAACTAAATGTATTGCGTACAAAAAAATTTCCTATTAACTATCATTAACTTTAACAACAATAATAAGAAAAGCTTATTAATTATTATTCAAAAAAATATTTATGTAAATTTGTTTGACACATTAATTTGCTCTTGAGACTTGTTACCACATTATTTTATATAGTTAATCTTATACACAATAAGTAAGATTTAAAAATGACACTTAACTGTATACATAATTATTCGTGTATAGATTTCATTCCTATTTATAACTTACTCAAATTATGACTTATTTTATTTTATATAATAAAATAAAATATATTCTTATATAATGTACTCCTATGTTTTTAATGTATTTCTAAAGTGCACCACCATATCAAATCTCAAAAATCTACATTCATAAATAGTACTCATAAATCGACATGGTATTCATGAGATCCTTAATCTCATGTAGACAAATAATTTTATTTTGGGTCTTTGTAATATAATAATCATTTACAAGGGACTACAAAGAGGCCTTATATCTTTAAAGATGGAGATTATAAGAGAAAATAAAGTCTCTAAAGAGATTCTGTCTTAGTTTGTCTCAAATTCTTGTTTTATAAAAAATAATATTATGCTATTAATTTTTTTTAGTATATGTGTGTGTGGGAAGAATTTTTCTTGAGTGACGTGGCATTGTGAATTTATCATTTCACATAGTTTGAGGGATATAATTTTGAAAAGGAGTTATGAACCATACAAATTGAATGATAACTTTGAGCTTAAAATGAACTAATTGAATCACGAGTTCTTAACTCAAAATAAACGAATTGAATGATAAGCTCTAAGGTCAAGTATGTACAAATTGCATGATAAAGGAAAGACTCGCGAATAAGGGGAAAAAATGGGACACGTTGATGAATCAAGATAAGACTTCTCATTCACTTACCCATTAATTTCTCTATAAATAGTAGACAAGGTTCTCATTTAGAGGACATTGGATTGATTGTTGATTGTTTGATTGAGAATTGAGAGAGAGAATCATTGGCTGATTTAAACATTAGAGTATTTTTTTTGCAGGTACTACACATTCAGTTTTACCTTTCAATTCAATGAAGAACACATTTATGCTATTGGTTTTAACCAATAGAATGTGCATTGATATGTGGAACTACATCAACTAACAAGATGGAGATGAAGAACTTTCTAATTAGGGAAGATTTTGATCCAAATAATATGAAGAAAAAAGTGGGTAGCAAAACTCATAGGAAGTAGTAGAAACATTTTTTTTAAAAAAAGAAAAAAGAAAAAGGACATAAGTGAGAACAATGAGAAAAATATTAATTTATTGTGAATTATATTAAGGGTATATACTTATTTAGTACTTTATGTTTTATTGAAATAGAGATTTTGTAGCATATATTTTAAATAATGTTGATATGGTCTGTAATTTTAAATCATACATACTTGGTACGATTGACTCAAATTTGATGAGTAAAATTTTATCAATGTGACAAAACTGTCATCAATTATATGTAATTAAGTAATTAAATTTTGAATTTAAAACTCATATAATTGAGATCAGTTTGGTCATATTGACAAAATTTAGGCTTATAGTACCAAGTATGCATGATTTCAAATTATATGATATTAAAAAAGTATTATTGAAAACATAAAGTATCAATTTTGTATTTCGATAATACACAGATATCAAATGATTATTATTAACAACACAAAGTTTTATAAAATGCATTCCACTTATTATTAAAGTTTTAAATAAAATAATTTTTTTAATAAATTATGCACACCTAATTCCATTTTTTTTAATTTTCTTTTCATTCTAAAAAATAATATATATTTTAAAATATTTATGCATAAACAAATAAAATATAAAAAACAGGTTACAGTAAAAAAAAACTTAAAAAATTAGTATATACATATATATTATCCTTGAAAAGAGAAGAGAGAGATTGAAACTAGACAAAAAAATTGTAAAAAAATAAATAAAAATAGAAAAAAGGTTAGAAATAAATAAATAAAATGATTAATTTGATTTTTATTTATTAATGGGGATATATATACATAATTTTGGGTAAATATCGTCACCTTATTTATTTATTCATCAATTTTAATTAAAAAAAGGACAGTGAGTATAAATAAAGAGAGGCTTTCAGAGTCTCCTTCTTTGGCGTCGTTTCCCTAAACCCTAATTTTGTTCTGGTATTACGCGTGAGAGAGTAAAATGGGGGCCAAGGCGAAGAAAGCTCTGAAGAAACAAATGAGTAAGGTTTCCTCTGCTGCTCAGAAGAAAGAAGCTGCCGATTTCTTGGTAAGTTTATGAGTGTGCTGTATATTTCTTCCATTCAAGCATTTTTGTCTCTGTGCTCTTAGTTTGTCTCTAATACTTGTTTTAACAAAAGCCATTAGAGGGAGGTCCTGGGCTCAAGCTTCCTGTAGAGAAGCCTACTGAAGATGTTTCTAAAGTTGTATACGTGGGTCGGATACCACATGGATTCTACGAGAAGGAGATGGAAGGTCCATACTTACTTCACTGCCTTCATACTCCTTTTTATTTATTTACTTATCCTAGTTTTTAATGTGTGTGATATATTTATTGCAGGTTTCTTTCGACAATTTGGGGTAATCAAGAGATTAAGAATTGCGAGGAATAAAAAGGTGTTCCTTTCATACTCATCTCTAGAAATCGTTTGTGTACTTTCTTTTATATCTTAATCCTTTATTAGGGTGAGTTTTTATTTTATAGTTTTTTAAATTTGATACATTCACAGTTGAAAATGTATCAGGTGCTAAGTTGTATAGTTTCTTTGAAAATTTACTTTGATGCTAGGATTAATGCATTGATTTTGTATAAATGGTTCTTTCCTATAGATGATTTTATGGATTATAGTATGCATTACTTTGTACTATATTTAAAATCATTAGTTTTAGTTTATAGTGATGCTGGGCAGTAAATGAAATTAGAGAGGGAAAAGGGAAAATAGGTGATTTATAAAATTTTGAGAATAGTAATTTATACATCCATATTTTCCCTTCTACAAGAAGCAGAGGTATTTTTATAGGCAAACTAAACTGGGAGAGCAAGCAGGAAAATAAAAGTCTTAATAATCTTATAAATTCAATCGAGTCTATATTTCTTCTTACTATGGGTCTTAAGGGTTATGCTTGTAATTTCCATCACATAGCCATACAGTGCACCTACAACTCGGGAATGGCCTTGAAAGAAACCAAAAGCTATTTCTTTTGGAATGGTCCTTCTATAACTGTTATACCGATGTGGATGGTATGCAACAATTCCAGGTTGACTAGGGAGCTGTAAAGAACAAGGCTACTTGCCAGTTTATGGTTGAAGGGGATCCGCACTTCCCTTCTGTGGCAATTAGTTGAGTTTGATTAAGGGAAAGTACTACAATATAAAAGTCACGACTGAAAATATATTATGATATCAATTTGTGGTAGAACAGTAGAAACAATGGAGACCTTACATATTAGATGGGCTATATCACTAGAAATTGGTTAGTGGCTTGAAACAGCATATTGAGTGTGATTTGCTCCTTGTAAATGAACTTAGCTTGACCCTCGGATTTTGTTTAACATAGCGAGTGTTTTGACCCCTCAGATTTTGTTTAACATAGTGAGTGTTTTACAATGTTTTCCTGAGAAATGTGTTCGTTTATATTTATAACTATTCTACTGGATTTATTTACATGGGTGGTTTTATTGCTCACTTTGTGATGCTAACTTCCTCTTTTATTCCTTGTTTTTTGATGTTTACAGACAGGAAAGTCCAAACATTATGGCTTCATTGAATTTGAGGATTCAGGGGTCGGTAGTTTTTCTTATGCTATTATCCTTATTATTGTTTTCCCGCTGCTGTTAGTCGTCTTATGTTTGCATAATTTTTAATGTGATATTTTGTTGGGTGCAGGTAGCAAGCATTGTAGCAGAGACAATGAATAACTATTTATTATTTGAACACTTGTTGCAAGTTCAACTTGTTCCTTCAGATCGTATTCATCCTAAACTGTAAGTAACTAATTGTCTTTTTATATTACAGTTTATTAGGTTGATAAAATTTTATAGAAAAGGCATTTCTTGTAAATGGACACCTATAGGCTTGATTTTTGCATTCTAATCAATTGACGTTATATTTATAAATTACTTTTGTAGGTGGAGAGGTGTTAGTTTCCGATACAAGCCATTGGACTGGGTTAAAGTTGAGCGAAAGCGGCACGATAAGGTAATAGAAGCTGTAGGAAGATAACATCTCGCTGGTCTTCCTTTTGATGCCTTTCCAAACAAGAGTGAAAATAGGTCCTTTTATATGTTTTGATTGTTTTCTGAATCTCTATGCAGGAAAGAACATTGGATGAGCGCAAGAAGTTAGTGGATAAAATCATTAAGCGGGATGGGAAACGTAGAAAGATGATAGAGGCAGCTGGTATTGATTACGAGTGCCCAGAAATTGTAAGAAGTCATACGATTTTCTTTTTCCTTACTTCATATATAGCAGTTAACTTCTTTCTCTTTGTGTTGAACTTTTTTGCACAATATATTAATGTCTTTTGATTGGTATTCCAGGTGGGTAACATGGAACCTGCTCCAAAGAAGATTAGATTCGAGTGAAGAGCAAATACTTGTACCCAAGTTTTTGACTCCATCCAAAAAGAAGAGGCGTTCCAGGGTATCCCATAAATGTTTGTAGTAGCCTTTGTTTTTAAAATTTCTAGATTTATGTAATCATGTTTCTGCTGTTAAAAAGGCTTATATATTAAGAAACAGACTCAGATGTAAGAATGATAATCTGGTGAAAGTGGAAGAAGTTTTGGCCTCTTTATTTTATAGTATGATTTTTTTGAATGAATTGAGTAATAGAGATTGTTGCAAATAACATTTTTGAAGCATTTTCATCATTCCTTTTTGTTTCGAAACATATGAAATAAAAACTAGATCTCCTTATCTTAGACTACTGAATATAGAATGTCAGTTCTCCTTCCCCGGTTGATCACCATCATCCATTCCTCTTGTTCGTTTTTATGGACTTCATCATTTTCTTCTCATTTGCTGGATATTTTTCTTCAATTCTTTGTTGTTTTTGTTCGCGATTGCCACTACTTTTGTGCATAAACAGACACATAGGTCGAAAGGGGTTGGTGCTCTTTCTTAAAAAAATGTGTAATATTTTTTTTATACTAGGTAGATGATTGTAATTGTATTTATTTTTATTATATTTTTTAATTATCATATAAATTTTTAATAAATAAATAATATAAACAAAAATTAGGACAAAATATTATTTATAATTTCAATAAAAGTTAGTTTACTATTTTTTTTTTAAATATTAGAATAAATTACAATTGTATAACATATATAAATATTTATAAATTGACATAAATATATATTTACATGACATATGTATAAATTATAAATAATAATTTAAAAAGAAATTAATAATAGAATAAAATAAGAATAAAAAAATCACGAGTGTAGAATAGTGTACTTGCATAAACTATTTTTGTTTTTAATGTATCGGACAATCTCCTTTGATGAAGAAAAAGAACTCCAATTATTACTTGATACAAAATAAACTATCACACAAATTTATAAAATAAAAAAAATAATGTGTATGACTTTATTATTTTTTAAATAAATATAATTTATATTATAATATCCAAAAAATATCATATTTTTGTTTAAGTTTATTCAAGTTTTAATTTGAAATTTGCAGTAATAACAAGAGATTATTTAATAATATATAATACAATATTATTCTTTTACATGGATTTTAAGTTTAAATTTGTTGCTAGATGATATATATTATATGTTTAAAGATTATATATTATACGTTTAATATTAAGTAGGGGTGTTCATAAAACCGTCCACACCGCACAAACCACCCATACCGCACTGCAATTTGCGGTTTAGAACCCTTCGCGGTGCGGTTGCGGTTTTAAATTTTATAAATGCGGTTCAAACCACACCGCACAGCACCGCATCATTATATATATTAAATTTTTTATATTATTTTTTTTTTTCAATTTTACTACATTTAAAGTTAATGCATAAATATTTATATAGTATAATATAATATACACAATATCTAGAAAGAAATATAATGTTTCATAGGATGCTAACACATATTTTACTTCAATCTAAAGATATTCCTCATTCATTAAAATAATATTTACTTTTATATTACATTTTTTATTTGTTATTAGTTTGTTATATTTTTATTGTTTTGCTTAAAGTTTATTAGCTTGTTGTACATTTAATTATTTTGTTACACACTCTATGGTTATGAGATTTATTATGAATATTTCTTAATTATAATATTTAATTATTTATTAGTCATTTATTTAATTTAAGGTGTCTTATTATTTAAGATACATTTATGTTGACTTTATATCTATTTTAGAAACTAATGAGTTATAATAAAGTATAATAAATACTTTTTTATTTGGTTAACAAAAATTAATATTAAGAGAACAAAATGTGTATAATTTCAAAGTTTATTTTATTAATAAAAAAAATACTGTCACTCACGTCTAAATTAGATAAGTGACCAAAAAATGTTGAGTAAAAAGTTACTAGATGATTAATAGTTTGGTTGTCAAATCTCTTACGTTCTTGACTTTTAGTTTTACTATTTATTTATTATTCTCTGTTTGCTTTCATTGTTTGTTGTGTGTTGGCTTGTTTATGTTTTGTGTTAGCTTATTCTAAGTATTAATGATAGTATTTTCTCCCTTCATCTCGAAAGTTATTTGCATTATTTTTTCACCCACCCTTTAGGCAGAATATGAATCTTTCTGTCCCAAATCGTAACCTAACTTAACAACAAAATGTGAGATAATTCCACAATTCACAAAATAATAATAAGATTTTTTTTTTTTTAAGGAGAGCTCTGATGATTTTTTGAAGGGTATTATTATTATTATTATTTTTAATAAACTGATAATTATTGGGAGTATTTTTCCAAATTCAATAGTTAGGCATGTGATGCTTGTCATGGACTTTGGCCCACTTGAGGTGATATAGCTTAGGGGAGAAACACCAAAACAATGCATAAGAGCACTCATAATACACTTTTTTTTTTTTTTTTTGAGATGAAAAAATGATGTTTTCAAGGGTGCAACACGAGGACTTTCCAGGAGGTCACCCATCCTAGTACTAATCTCGCCCAAGCACGCTTAACTGCGGAGTTCTGATGGGATCCGGTGCATTAGTGCTGGTATGATCGCACCCAAAATTAAAGAAATATTCTCTTCTTTATTTTAGAGAAGAGAGGAACACAAAAAGTAGAAAAATGACACTACATTAAATAGTGTATTTTAAAGAAAGATACAAAGAATGGATTAGTATTTCTGAAAATTTAGAGAAGCACTATTCATGCCTCAAAAATATTTTTATAATGTTTTAATTAGATTTTATTATTGTGTATTATATATATAGTTAAAAAAAATTATTATTATTATTTAAATGATGTAGAGAAAATATAGAGAAGTTAAATAATATAATGTAAGAATAAAGAAAGTGATGTTTAATAATGTATTTTAAATAGTAGAGAAAAAAAGTTGTTGGGAGTGACCTAAGTCACCAAAGAATCTTCGAGGGTAATACATTGTCTTTGCACATCATCTTGGTCTTCAGATGATTTCCCCATTCCAAACTCGCTAATTGTAGACTCATGAGTCAACGACTAAAAGGCTTAGGAACTTGGGGCGTGCTATAAATTGGTTCAAAAAATGCCTCTTATATAAGCCATTTAAGAAAATGCACGGCACACAATCTTTGTCTTGTCAACACACAACATGACAACGACAACTATCACCTTGATATGGTGCAGTAGTTCTCTTCAGTCTCTTTAGAGCACCTCCAATGTTGATGCTAGAGACGTTGCCTAAGCTATTTATGGGTCCCTAAGTCAGAATGCGGGTCCCTAAATCAGATTGTTGCCAAGAGAGGTTGCCAAAAGTTAGTCATGTTGACATTTTGCTTTTTATTTCTATAAAAATATTTTTGATTAGGTGGATGAAAGATAATACAAAAATATTAATATATTTTTTTTGGCAACTTTGTAAGGTGTTAACATTGTAGATACTCTTACAACTCTCTTTCTCTAGATTGTAAAAATAAACTAAGACAATAATTATCTTTCAATTTTGCCTTGAAGTGCACTAGGTCTAATTTTTAAGAACAAGTTTAAGCAAATTGTTTCAACTACACGACTCTGGGAACTACTGATCAAGAGGCAAAATTGTTTAATTTTGTATTGTAAAATAAATTATAGATGAGGTTTAATAATAGACTTGGTGGTGGATGTTGAATAATAGAATTTAGTCGAAATGAAGAGAGCTAATAATATTTTTCTATCTCTATCTTGTTTGTAATTATATTTCAATATTTAACATGTGTATACATGTGTCGAATAATAAAATAAAAGAGAAATGTTAAATGTTAAAAGGCATCATTAGTGCCGAACATCACAAAGAGGTGATATACTGTTATTGGTGCAATCTAATATCGGGCTCCACACATTTGAATTTAATAAGTATTATGAGATATTGCTAACTAATCATAATGTGCCACCTCATATGGTGTTGCACATTTCAAAATGTCAAATAACACTAAAAAAAAAAAGTTGTACTTGACATATTTTTACTATATTTTGTTTCCACTCTCTTGTGCTTCACATTGGGTAGCTTGCCTTTTTGATTGAATATATAATAAATTAAAATTTAAATTAAAATTGTATATGACGTTTTCCCACACTGCAAGTTAAATTTATTTCAATATCTTTCGTCTTGGGTTAGAGTAAAGCTGAAACGTATCAATTTAAATTTATAGTATGTAGTATTCAACTCATATTAATCTTTCTTAGCAATCAAATTTTGACTTTTTACAACAAAATTACGAAATTCGTAATGTTCTTCTCCTTCTTCAAGTTTGATCACAATAACATAATTTGGGCTTAATAACATGATCGTATTGATATCGTCATCTAAAAATAAGTTATTTAAGAAATTATTTTGGTGCAAATTCTTGAGTCTTGACTATTTAACAATAAAAAAGTAGATCAATGTACTTTGTAAGATTATGACACATTTAATTAATTAATTTATTGAAATGGAGATATAAACCACAATAGAATTTTAACATCATGTATAGAGATGGAAATAGAGTGGCTAATTGGTGGGTGCTCCGCTGTTCCTATCCCCATTTATTATTTTATTCATCATCTCTGCATATTTCCGGTTGGGGTGGGGTGAGGAATACCCGTTGGGGCTAGAAATTCCCGCATATATCTATTTATTTAAAAATAAAACAAACAAAAAATAAAATACCTAAAATTAATATATATTATACTATATTAATCATTCAATGTATTAAATATGTATAAAATAAAATTAAAAATATTTAAAAAATTATTAATATTCTACAAAATCATATAAAGAAATATGTAAAATAAAATTAAAAAATATTATAAAATTAATAAAAGATAAAATGGTACCCTATCTGAGTGAGGAGTGCTATCCCTGTCCCTGTCTCCGCCCCATTTCTCATTTATGCAAGGAATTCTAACCCTATTAGAAGCTGATACCCACGGGGCCTCGTCCATGTGAAGAAAATTTCCATATCTAATCATATATGAAAAAAAAACTAAAAACACATTGTAAAATACAATAAAGATATTTTGAAGTGATTTTTTAAAATACGAATTCACTCTTAAATTAGTTTCAGTGATACTTTATAATCACATTGTAATTAATAGGATTTTACTCTTCGTAAAATAATTTCTAACTTAAAATATGTTAATATCTTTGCTTATATAAAAAAACAGAAAAATTGCAAAAAATTTACGTTTTTGAAAATATGAAGTAATTTGATGTTGTTGGTAATTTGAATTTGGAAACACATGTTTGGCGCACGTGAGCGAGCGAGCATCTTAGACTTATTTCCTTGACATTAAGGCAAGGTAATGATCAACTATAAGTCAACAAAAGCCAAATTTTTATTATTATTATTATTATTATTATTATTAAAGAAATATACAGTGAAAAATTCTTTGAATAAAATTAAATTAATTATCACGTCTTCGTTTCATTATAATTATAGTGATTCTCTTCCTATATTTTTCTCATTTCACCTTTTTTTTTATAATTGATTAATTATTTATAAATATAACTTTATATAAATTAAGTTATATATTCTTATATAATTTTATATCAAATATTTTAATTTTTTTAATAAAATCTCTCGTTAATAAAAGAGTTTATACATTTTTAGACTCTTAGGTTACATTGATTGAAATGAATGAAAATGAAGGAATGTGATTGGGAAAAGAAACAAGAATGTAATAGAATAAAAATTAGTATAAATAAAAAAAAATTGATAAAAAAATTATTAAATCTTTTTCAATCTTACACTAGAATTGTATTTCCTTTCATTTTCAAATCGAATAGTTATTCCACCAAAATAGTGGAAATAACATTCTATTAGAATAATATTCCAATACTCTAAAATACAACTGAACAAAATAATAGAATGAAAATTGATCATTTTCTATTTTATTCTATTACCTCAAACCAAACATCACCTTAATTTTGTTTTATTACATGTTTAGATCATGTGTTTTAACAAATTACTTTTTGAATCATATATTTTGTAAAATAATTCAAATGAACCTGAAATACGATTTTGAATTAATTATTATTTTTAGTTCTCTTTTTGCTTCATATTGTTGATCGGCTGTGTAATGTTTTAGAGGTTGACGCCCTTGGTGCTCAAAGAATTAGCTTCATCAACTCCAACCAATAGGAGAAATGAGAGTTGTGTAGAAATGAGGATGATGGAACTTTGTTTTTACAATGCTTTATCAAAATTTGCAGTCAAATTACTTACTATGTATATTGATATAGAATAATAAGAATATCTTTTTGTATTTTTAGAAATATGTTGTAAATTTAAATTTAAATACAATATAATTTTTTCTAGTTACTAATTGAAATTTTATAATTTTAGTTTTTGTATTTATGAGATTTTGGTATTATTTGTTTTTATTTTTTATTTTTTCTATGACGTATGGAAGGGGGCAATGCGAGATGTTCTATAGGAGTACAACATCGGGCACATGGCTATGGAAATGGGCATTGCCCTAGTCAGTATCCTAGAGCTTCCATTTTTGTAGCCCTATACCTACAAAAATACTAGTCTTGGTAACAGGCATGTTGCCCATTCCCATAGGTTATGAAAATGGGCAATGCCCGATTTCGAAAGCCTTATTTGGTGTAGTCTTAAGGCTCGCTTTCCATTTTAAAATAAATGCATTCATATGATATAAGTATACAAAAGTACATTGTGATTGCTTGTTGTAGTATTCACAATTTTATACAGACCAATGCAAAAAAGAAAATATGTGTATTTTGATGAAGATGAAGAAAATTTTGAAATGTATGCTACTACTTTACAAAACACTAATGAAATTTCGAATGATAGTGTAGAGTTTTGCATTTTTATAACTCAATTACGTCAAATGGCTCGCGTTCGTGATGAAATTGTTAATCATATAGAGAGCTAATCGACGATAATTAAAACGATTAAAGATATTTGTAGATTGCTATGACTCGATTAATATTTTTCTTCAAGTTTGGACAATTAGTTCATATGTTTTTATTTACTATGTAGACTTTATTAATTTTGTGTTATCTCATAGATAAATAATGTATTTCGAGGTTTGAGGTTATTTGAATATTATTAATTTAATATTTGTTGACGTGGTTCTTCGCCAACAGGTAATTAAGAAAAGAAGAGAAATAGATTAGTGCTTAGGTTGAACCGAAATAGATAAATGATCTCAAAAATGAAATGGTGACTCAAAATACGTTTTTTAAGTGGTTCAAAGGTTAAAATCATTCTACTCCACTAGTCAGTGTTATTGCTGTATTCTGGGTATTTGATTACAGGGTATTTCTTACAATATATGATCCAACCCCTATTAACTCCCAAGGTCTCCATATATATAGGAGAAGGCACCTGGGAGTTGGTAAGAAGGTTATCCCGTGACCTTCTTACCTATCATGTCAACTCTGTGACGTTCATGATTAATTCCTAAACCTAACACATTAGTGTGGTCAAATCAATAGGTAAGGGGATAATGGGCCGCACGGCCCAACCCAATCGTGGGTGTCTGAATACGCACGTTCCTGCTGCGTGTCCGAGAAGTCAGGGGTATATCTGACACGTGATGTCTGATATATGCACGTTTATCTTGCGTGATTGACTTTATAAAAGGTCACAACCTCCAACTCTAGCTCGTACAACGAGCTGGATGCTTCCCTCGACCTGCGGTCCTCAGGGCCCAGGCCCAGTCCTTGAGCAATCTTGGCGAACCCTTAGGTTACCTCGAGCTGAGGAGGCAGGACCTTATGACGGCAGCTCCGGTCTTGGGGATGTCCACGTGGTAGTCATGATTAGGCCGTATCCCAGCTCGCTAATCAGCCCGTGGGAAAATCAGGGCGTACATCTGCCCCCCAAGCCTCTGCTCGTGGTACGCGACGCCGTGTAGGGCCACAGTAGGGGCTTTTAGGCTTCCCCATGAACTCTTCATATTCCACATTCTGCACAGGCGCCGAATACGTGGAACATCGTGATTGGTGACGGTACGTCTCCCGAGAACAGCATTTAATGGCCTAGCCTATCCTCAGCCGTCGTTTCGCCTTTCGAGTGGAGGGCCTTGGATCCCACATCAGGGCAATCCAACGACCCTCTTCACGTGACCCTTCACGCATATAAAAGGGGTGGCCACCTTACGCAGGGGCCACCCGTTCATTTGAAACTTTTCAAAATTTCCTCTTCTTCTTGCTCTCAAAAATCCCCCATTTTCCTCTGTAACGCCCCAACTCCAGGGACCGCTACAATGCACATTGCAAACAGTGCTAAACTCGCTAATCAAGTCGTTTGGCCATAAACGTGTAACTAAGTGTGATTAGCAGTTTAGGGGTTAAAAACTTTGGTTAAGATATAACGTTTCACTAGAACGTTTACTGTATACATTGGGATCCCAAAAATATAATTTCAGAGTTTATTACAAGAAAGTGTTTACAACAGGCTGTTCTAAGCGGCAAAGCAGGGTTCAGCCCTAGTTCCACTTTCAAACCTCGCCCAAGTATTGGTTGAGCAGCTGCATATGTACACGTCATCACCTAAGCTCTCCAACTCAAGGATGGTCCAGATTCCTTTTGCCTTTACCTGCACCACAAAGCACCCGTGAGCCGAAGCCCAGCAAGAAAACTCATATGCTCATAAACAGTCATATCATGATATCAAATCATATCTGGCATGCCTAGCAATCATAGCTCTATTCAGCATGCAAATGAATTCAAACAGATGCTGGGGTATCCAGGATAAGAAGTCCTGGCCTTCTGATTGGAGGACTATCAAGTCAATCCTAGTCAGACGAGTATCGCAACACTTGAGGTTCTGATAAACCATACTGAGTGACCGACAAGCAAGTCACTAATTCAAATGGAAGGCTGGCTGTTGGGTAAGCCTCTAACCTTCAACAGGTTCTGGTAAACCATACTGAGTGACCAACAAGCAAGTCACTGGGGCCTCAGTGCCCAAGCCATGCATATGATGATCAAAATGATCATACAGAGCTCATAGCTCTGATCAGATGAGTGAATATCACTTTGAGGTCCTGGTAAACCATACTGAGTGACTGACAACCAAGTCACTAGGGGCCCAGTGCCCATAGCCGTGTAACAACACCGTTACCTAGGCTTTCCTGTAATGGCTCTTATCAAATGAGTGACTGACAAGCATGTCACTAAGGGGCCGGTACCCATAGCCATGTGACCTAACAGTCACGGGGCTCGCTGGCCCTAGCTCTAAATGACTAGCCTTTGGCTAGATAAACGCTTGTTTATATTCATCGAACTTGAGGTCGGTCCTGCATTAATGCTCTTTGAGTCATTCAATGCAGAAGGTCGATTAGATCCAATCGACATCGCTTGCACTAAACACACTAGGGTTGTCACGACTAGTGAGTTAGCACAATGTGACCAGTGCCCAGTACCACTGCCGAACCTGACTAGTGAGTCACGGCTTCACAGTTGATACTAACACCTTTGCCAAATCTGACTAATGAGTCAGCCCTGTGTGACCAGTGCCCAGTACCACTGCCGAACCTGACTAATAAGTCACAGCTTCACAGTTGATACTAGCACCTTTGCCAAACCTGACTAATTAGTCAGTACCATGCACAAGTAAGCAATGCTATCAATGTGTATCACATGCCAATCATCCAAGAACAGGGCATTCAGCATGCTTACTAAACAGTTGCTAGCATAATTATGATCATGCACAAACACAGAGACTCAAGCTCTGACCAATCTCATATTCATCATTCATGGCATGCCCTAATCACATGTTTCTCGTGCATCACATGCATCGCACTTAATCATCCAGCATGCCTCAACAATAATCATATGCAAATGGGCAAGATTGCCAAGCATTCATTATGCTATCCATGTTTACATTTAAACATCCAACATGCATCAATCATAGCCATGCATGTCACATATGGGGTGCAGTTTTCTTACCTTGGGTCCAAGCACAGGTTACCAACAAACGAGCCACAAGAACGATCCCAATTCCAAGCCTCTAACGATAACCTAGTCACAACCATAATATAAAACCTCATCAAAATGAGTAAATAAATACTTCCAAACCCAACCCAAGCCTCCGAGACATCGAATCCCACTCAACTAAGTAGTAGGATCGATCCCAGGCCCTTAGAGCTAAGTTTCCATCACAAAAACACACTTTTGGGCAATTTTTCCCTTAAGGGCCGCGGCCCTACATGGCCATGCCGCGGCTCGCCCCCCTGGCAGAGCCTCCTCCATCTTCTTCAAGCTAGGGCCGCAGCGCCCAAGAACAGGGCCGCGACCCAACCTTGCACCAGCCACTTTTCTTCGTTTTTTCCATTTTAAAACCTTCCAAAAACCCATCCAAACATTTCAAAATTATCAAATCAAAGTTCCCAAACTCCCCAATGGTCCAAAACCACCAAAACCCAAGACTCAAACAAACTAAAAACTCAACGATTCACAAAATCCAATTCAAGCTTAAAAACTTTCAAAAACTTAAAACTTAAACGTGAATTACCTCCGATTGAGTTGTTTCCAACTAAATCCTCTGGTTAATAAGCTTCTAATTCTCCTTAGGACTGCTATGCCTCAATCCTTGCTTGATTCCGAGTCCTAGAACTCAAGATACCTTCAAAAATGCGATCGGGAAACGAAAAAGGAACTTTTAGGGAGAGAGAACGTACAGAACGTTCTTTTTATTTTCTTAAAAGGTTACTTCAAGCTTAAGTAGCTTCCAATAAAACCTAATGCTTGGGGTCCCGAAAACACCCCCAGGAACATTATAGTCAAAACTTCCAGAATTTCCCCCTGATCCTACTAACTCCCAATTTACCACCAAATATTAATTCCCATTACCCAATAACCCGGTAATGCTCTAAATACCCCTTGACTTACTCCAAGTCAAGCTTAAATCCCGTTGTGACTTTCCCACTAGCTTACCTCCTAGGATCTTCTTGTGCTGGGTAGCCCTGGCATAACCAAATAATAACAAAGCAACACGCCCATTTCACATATATGCCAAAAATGCCCGAAATGGCCAAAATATGAAAGTCACCCAATTAATCACAAATGGGTTCACATGCATATTTAATACACCTAAACATGCATATTATCATTAAATAGCATAATAAATCAATTATGGCCCTCCCGGCCTCCTAATCAAGGTCCTAAACCTTATTAGGAAATTTGGGGCATTACATCCTCTTTCCAGTTACCACCTTCGGCGTTCCAGAAACTCAGGTGCAAAGACTCCTTCAAAGCCTTGGAACCAACTGTTCCGACGAAGCCCCAACCCAGGCGGTACCTTCATCCACTTCCCAGCCAAACACTCTGTAAGTCTCCTGACTGTGCATGTCTTGAAATTATTTTTTACTGTAGCTTAGGTAAATATTTACTGTAGCCGCATGCAAGGGTTTGCTGGGTTTTGTGGGAATGAAGGGTGAAAGCCTTTTAGGTTAGGGTATCTTTGCAGTAGAAAACCATTTAGGAGCATGGTTTACAGGATGCATTTTCTGGGGAAAATTTCTGGGTAGGATTTTTGGTATGCTGGTTTAAAGTATTCAATATTTTTAGGTGCAAAACCGGGTAGCTTAGGGGACACGCTTCACAGTCGGTTTTGCCTTTCCTGCCCACTGAAACTTTCCTTCCAAGGCAAATTCTATCCTGACCCTCCTGACACATGAATTCCGAGTAATCGGGGATTTTTTGGGAGCACATGCACGTGTTCTTAGAACCGCGTGGTCTCACTCTCCACGGGCTGGGCTTACCTTAGCTCATGTCAAAGAAACACACTCAGATTCTCTTCCACCTTAGGTCGCCTTTTTCTAAAATTTCTTCTTTTTGTTTGCTAGGCGACCAAATGGGACCCAAGAAGAATGCTCCCAAGAAGCCTGTAGGAAGCTCGTCCTCCCGTCAAGACAAAGGAAAGGAGGTGATGGCCGAATCCTCGATCCCCAACTTCGGGCCAGCGGTGGAACAGAAGCTCGAGGTGGCCCCTGACGCGTTCTTTGAGGCGGAGAGGATCGTCTCAAAGATTACCGACCAGGCGAAGGTCAACAAAATATTCCTCTCCCAAAACATCGGGCTGGGGAGAGCATCCGTGATTGCCCGACCTCCCGCAGAGGGTGAGCGGAGGTGCGCGCTGCTTGACGAGGCATTCTCGGCCTGGAGCGACGAGCATTTTAAGGCGGGGGCCTTCCTCCCGTTGGATAAGTATTTCGCTGACTTCCTCAATTACGTGAAGTTGGCCCCATTCCAGCTCCCCCCCAACTCTTATCGGCTGTTGGCGGGGTTAAGATATTTATTCTTGAAGTAGGAGTGGGAGGTCCCCACTCCTGCAGATATTTTGTACTTTTTCTACCTCAAGGCCAGCCCGGAGCAGCGGGGGCGAGGTGACGGGTTTTATTACTTAACCCGGTTCCCCAACACGGCTGCAATCATCGAGCTGCCCAGCCACCCCAACGACTTCAAAGATCAATTCTTTATGTCGACGGGGTTCCGAAACTGCGAGCTCCACTACTTTAATCGTCCTCGTAAGTGCTTTTCAACCTTAGCTCGTAAGTTAAGTATCGTTTAGCTCCTCCTGTATCCCTTTCTGACTTAGATTAATCCTGCAGCTATCTTCGCGAGGACAGAGAAATCTGTGACCCTCGAGGCCCAGTACGAGACACTGGCGGGCTTGCCCCCCAGTGAAAAGGATTACCGTGTGCTCGTGACAGACGAGACGATGGTGGCCTGTAAGCTGATCTTCCCAAATCAGACTCTGAACCTAAGGAGGCCCCGGGCGCTTCCCCCAGCTCGAGATACTAGGCCTACCATCGTGGAGGAGGTCGCGGGGGACGAAGATGAGGAGGACGAGTTTCCCCTCGTGAGGAACAGGAAGCGGGCGCTGGAGGTCGCCCAGAGAACGGACGAGGAGAGGATCCGGTCCGGAGCAGCTGCGGGTCCTTCTGGCCAAGGTAACCCTTACATGTTTAGGAATTTAGATAGGGCCATTGCCGACCCCCGGATAGCTAGGTTCAATCCCAGACAGCTCGTCCAACGTCACTGAAGTGATCCGGACTTGGATACAACTCTGCTTCACTGTGTCGACCAGCTCATGCTGGATTACCAAGATAGCCGACCTAGGGGTACCGTAGTCGTAGATAACACCCTAGCCTTTAGGTCGATCCTATTTGAGGAGTATGGGACCAATATTCGGTCATGGCCATCACTCCGGAGGGGGGCAGTAGCTCCGGGACTCAGGCAATATGTATAAGAATCTAGCCCGGAACCAGAACTTGCGCCAGCTCGGGAAATAATCGACTTAGATTCTCCCGCAGGAGCTCCGGGACTGATGGTCGTAACCATAGGTTCTTCTTCTAGCTCGGGGGGTAGGATCCTTTTTAGACTATATATATACTTGAATTTCTCTCTTTTCCCCCTTTGTTGTTGTTTTTGAATGGCTGCTAACTTGTGTACTAACCATATCTTTGTTTTGACAGAAGAGATGTCTCAGCCCGGAGGGAGTCTTCGAGCTGCGTTCGCCGGGGGGAATCCCTCAGCTGGGGCCTCTGGGCCCAAAATGAAGAAGCCCCGGACCTTTAAGAAAACCGCCGGGACCCCGACCAAGTCTCCTGCAAAGGAGAAAGAGCAGCCCCCCACCGCTCAGGTCGTGGGAACTGATCCTCCTGCTGCTGGGGGGAGCAACATGCCCCCACCCGTTCCGCGAGCTCCGACCCTCGTCCGGGACACAGGGGCGGAGCCCGGGACTTCGGAAGTTTCAACCTCCGAGGTGCGCATTGTAACGCCCTACTTCCTTAGAGCCGTTACTAAGTGAGTTTTAAGACAAAACAGTGCAATGAACTCGCTAACCAAGGTTTTGAAGCAAAAGTGTGACTAATAAAAGTTAAGGATGTAATCTTTGAAAATGCGTTGACTCAATAAAAACTTCTAGTATT
Organism: Humulus lupulus; assembly: GCF_963169125.1. NCBI lineage: Eukaryota > Viridiplantae > Streptophyta > Magnoliopsida > Rosales > Cannabaceae > Humulus > Humulus lupulus. The sequence continues at coordinate 74,672,215 of NC_084800.1, forward strand.
AGACAATTGGGATCCCAAAATAAGGTTTGAAAACTATTTACATCTTGAAATAAGTTTACAGTTGATCAGTTACAAAATCATAGATTATTACAGCCATTTTCAAATAAACCCCCAACCAAAGCAGTCGGGCAGGCCAAACATGTACACGTCGCTTCACGCTCTCCGTACTCATTGTTGGTTGACTCAGTCATTGCCCTTACCTGCAACACAGAGCACCCGTGAGCCGAAGCCCAGCAAGAAAACTCATGCAGAACATAACATATGCAATGTATACAGTTTATCATAACAGATAATCCACAAATAAACAAGTCAATCATTAGACTAAGCAAACACGGCCATGCCGCCCCAGAAACCTTACCAAAGCCCTGGGGTATCGGTTCTCACCGCGAGGATAACTCATGTATCCCTTGGGTCCCACCCTGACTATAGCATCCCATGTGCTAGGTGTTACCTCCGGATCCGCTGCCGTACCCGGCCTACGCCGTTCTCGGCCCTTGCCGTTCAATTTACTATAATCACACATATAGCATAACACAACAACATTCCAACAAATATAAATTCATTTAAATCTACACCCTAACATGTAATGCACTATAGGGCCGTGCCCTGCAATCATTTCATCATGCAACATGCAATATAGGGCCGTGCCCTGCAATCACACTATGGGCCCATGCCCCATCCTACGGGTGTTATAGTTTTCTTACTTGTATTCCGAGCCTCCTGATGCACTAAAGCCGCGAGCACGGTCCTCTATCACGAGCCTCTCCAATATCCTAGTCACAACACACATGAAACATCCTTTAATACTAATCAATTCATAACCACTTCCCGGGACCAATCCCACACTCTCGAGACTCCCAAATTCCTAAAACAATCCATCGAAAACATCCCCCGAGCCCCTGGAACAAATGCCCAAAAATGCAAAATTTCCCATCCTGAAAAAGGCGTAGCCGCGGCGCTACCCGCAAGGGCCGCGGCGCCCAGCGAAGTCAGAAAGCTCCCCTGACTGAAAACAGCCTCGCGCCGCGGCGCCCAAGAACAGGGCCGCGGCGCTTCTTCGCGAACCCAGAAAAACTGGGTTTTTCCTCTGCATTTCATCATCCAAAACACTCCCAAACTCACACCTAAGCCCCAAAATCAATTTCAAACTTCAAATAGACCATACATCAACCCATAAACATCATAACGTAACTCAATAACACAATCATACTCAAAGTCCACCCATTTGATCTCAACTTAAGAAATCTAACCCAAAACCTTGAAAAGCTTAACTCAAGCATTAAATTCCTTAAATCAACACAGAAAACAAACTTAAGTGTGTATAAAATCCATACCTCAAGTGAAGAATCCTCCCAACAAGCTTCCTTGATCTCCTCCTAAGCTCCCAATTCAGCCCTTCTACCCTTCTTCTTCTTTTCTTTTTACTTGCCCTAGCTCTTCTATCTCCTCCTCTTTCTTCTCTTCAATTTCTATCAAAGCATCAAGTGACCCCAAATGCCCAAACCGTGTACCCCTAAAACCCAGCTGAAAATTGTATATTACCCTTGCCAAATGACCATGCTACCCCTCCAAATAATCCTTTCCCAACTAAGTCCTCAAGGGCACTCTAGTCCTTTCACTAATATTTCAATTCTACCATTTTCCAACTAAACTTGTTACTCACAGCAGTAACTAATGGTTACCCAGGTTACTCAATCACCAATAACCATTACCCGCTAAATCTCAACTTAGCCATAAAATTCCCGAGGTACCCCTAGGCTCCTCCCGAGCCGGGTATAGAAATCCCGTTGTGACTCTTAAGTTAACTTGCTCTCTAGGACCGTATCGGCACGTGCATCACAACAATAACACCACACTCACGTGGTACAATTCACATAATACAATTATCACATATATGCCCTCAGCGGGCTAAAATTACCAATTTACCCCTATCATGCAAACGGGGTCCACATGCATAATTATTTCACCTAACATGCATACTAACCACGTAGTCATGCATCTCGATGTTCAATTAGTCATATAACATGCTTTAAATCATAATCATGCATTTAACTCATCAAATCACACATAAATCCCAACATGCCCTCCTGGCACACTAATCAAGGCCCTTAAGCCTTATTAGCGATTTTGGGTCGTTACACGCATCCCGGTTAACCCCCAGGACCTGGAGAAGATTCCCGAGGCCTTCCGGGGGACGGTGTATGAATCGGCGAACTACGCCGTCAGCCACATCTACAAGTTCAACGAGAAGGAGCTCAAGGCCATCGAAACCAGAAGCCCGGTGGGCGTGTTGGAGTCTTCATTGGGCATGGCCCTAACGGTAAGCTGAACCCACCCTTTTATGGTTTTTGATTATCATGCCTTGCCCTGCTTTTTTTTTTTTTTTTTTAAAGGCATGTGCCTCTCCATTTTCGCAGAGCGCCGTTGCCTTTCATCGGAGCATAGCCAGGACCAAGGCCCGACTCGAGGAGATGAGGAGCGAGCACCCTGCAGTTGTGGCCAACCACCAGACCTCCTTGCAGGCGGCCACGGCCGCCCTGGCGGCTGCGCAGGCCGAGCTGAAAGAAGCCCGTCCCAAGCTACAAGAGCTCGAGACCACCAAAGCCGCCCTCGCCGCTTCGCGGGCAGACCTGGAGATTGCGAAGGCTGAGGCCAAGGCCGCCCTGGAGGCAGAGCAGGCAACTTCAGGTACCGCCATGGAGGACATGTTCTATCATTGCTGGGCCTATAATCAGGATGCTGACTTCTCCTTCCTGGCAGCGGACGTCTGGGAGCCCCTGCTGGAGAAGTTCAAAGCTCGCCTCGAGAAAGAAGCACATTCCGAGGCCGGCGAAGTCTCTGGCGCAGCTGAGCAGGGCGAGACGGCAACCTCCCAGGGGCCAACCGGTGGAACCTAGGGCCTTTCCATTTTGCCCCCACTCTTTCATTCTTATTATTTTTTTGTTGTAACTTTTGCATGAGGCGTTCCTGCCTCGAGACAATTAATTTTTACCTTTGAACTGATTAACTCCCTTTTGTCTCTACGCATTTCAATTACAATTTTTTCAAAAACTTAGTTCGCGTTAACTTTTATCAATATCTCGTGCTCTTTAGGAAGAACAACAATTAATAGATTTAAATCAACTTCTAAGTTTTTTGACCTGGTCATATCTAGGAACTTAATTTGAAAACTTAGTTCGTGTTAACTTTTGTCAATATCTCGCGCTCTTTAGGAAGAACAACGATCAATAGATTTAAATCAACTTCTAAGTTTTTTGACCTGGTCATATCCAGGAACTTAATTTGAAAACTTAGTTCGTGTTAACTTTTATCAATATCTCGTGCTCTTTAGGAAGAACAACGATCAATAGATTTAAATCAACTTCTAAGTTTTCTGACCTGGTTATATCCAGGATAGGACTTAGTTCGCGTTAATCCTTATCAATATCTCGCGTTTTTTTAAGAAAAATAACGATCAATTGATATGAATCAACTTCTAAGTCATTAAGGCGACCTGGTTATATCCAGGTACTATATGCCCCCCAAGTAACTGGGAAAGGGTCTTTCGTGGTTACTTTATATTACACTTGAAAACATGTACAAACATAATCAAAAAGTTAATTCTCATTGCTTAATACATAAAAAATGGCCTTTCAGGCCTTACAAGTGAATCATTGATTATATCTCTTCAAATGGATGGCGTTCCAAGTTCGTGGGACTGCCCCCCCATCTAGCCGAGCTAATTTATAAGTTCCTTCTCTAATGTCCTCGATGACTTGATATGACCCTTCCCAGCTCGGTCCCAAGACTCCATCTTTGGGATCCTTACTGGCCAAGAAAACTCTTCTGAGGGCCAGGTCGCCAACGTTAAAGGTGCGATTCTTGACTTTTGAGTTGAAATAGCGAGTGATCTTCTGCTGATAATGGGCGAGCTGGAGTTGCGAATCCTCTCACCTTTCATCAATCAAGTCAAGGGAAGCACAAAGTAGCTCATGGTTGCGGTCCTGGTCATATGACTGGACCCTATGCGAAAGCACCTTAATCTCCACAGGGAGGACTGCCTCACTCCCAAAGGTCAGGGAGAAAGGAGTATGACCTGTAGGAGTCCGATGCGAGGTCCGGTATGCCCAGAGAACCTGGGGGAGCTGTTCTGGCCAGACCCCCTTCGCTTCGTCTAGTCTCTTCTTGAGGCTTGCCTTTAACGTCTTGTTGACAGCCTCGACCTGGCCGTTCGCCTGAGGATAGGCCACGGAGGAGAAACTTTTCACAATTCCGTACCTCTCACAAAACTCAGTGAACAGGTCGCTGTCGAACTGAGTCCCATTGTCGGAAACAATCTTCTTGGGCAGCCCGAATCGGCAGATAATGCTCTTAACCATGAAGTCAAGGACTTTTTTTGGAAGTTATCGTTGCCAAAGGTTCTGCCTCAGCCCACTTTGTAAAGTAGTCGATGGCCACCACGGTGTAACGGACCCCGCCTTTTCCAGTAGGGAGGGCGCCAACCAAGTCGATCCCCCAAACTGCAAACGGCCATGGAGAAGAGATCATCTTCAGCTCGACTGGGGGAGCTCGGGCAACTGTGGCGAATCGCTGGCACTTGTCACACTTCTTCACGTATGAGATTGAGTCTTTGGACAGAGTTGGCCAGTAATAACCTTGCCTCAGGACCTTTAAGGCCAAGCTTTGCCCCCAATGTGATCTCCGCAAAAACCCTCATGCACCTCCTGCAGGATGGCCTGTGCTTCGCCTGGAAGAACACATCGTAGGAGAGGTAGGGAGTGCCCACGTCGGTATAGCACCCCGTCTACTATCGTATATCTGGGAGCTTGATACAGCACTCGCCGTGCATCATTACATCCTTCAGGTAGCTTTCCCTCGGTGAGGTATTCAAGGATGGGGGTCATCCAGGTTGGCCTGACGTCGATCATCTCGACCTCCGTCCTGACTTCTTCTATACTTGGTTTCTCCAAGAATTCTACTGGCACTAACCCCAAGGTCTCCGTTTCCCCGGATGTGGCAAGCTTGGCAAGAGCATCTGTGTTAGCGTTCTGCTCCCGAGGTATCTGCTCGATCGAGCCTCGCCCAAATGCGGACATCTCAACTTTTACCTTTGCTAGGTAGGCAGCCATCTTAGGTCCTCGTGCTTGATACTCGCCCAGAACCTGGTTTACCATGAGCTGGGAGTCACTGAAACTCTGGACGGAGCTCGCCCTCAGCTCCTGGGCTATCCTTAGCCTGGCCAGCAAAGCTTTGTATTCGGCCTCGTTGTTGGAGGCCTTGAATCCGAACCTCAGCGCCGAGTGGAATCTATGTCCCTCAGGGGATATCAAAATGATTCCAGCCCCGGAGCCGTTCTCGTTGGATGAACCATCCACGGATATCCTCCACGACGCCTGGGACGAGGTGACCTGGGGTGAGTCTTCTGTAGGATCCTCCCGGAATCCTGTGCACTCGGCTACAAAATTGGCCAGGGCCTAACTCTTTATAGCAGTTCGCGGAGTGTACAGAATCTCGAATTGACTGAGTTCGATTGCCCACTTTAACAAGCGTCCCGATGCTTCAGGTTTTTGCAAAACCTGCCTTAAAGGCTGATCGGTCATGACGTGTATTGAGTGGGACTGGAAGTACGGCCTGAGCTTTCGCGAGGCCGTGATAAGGCAGAACGCCAATTTCTCCATCATCGGGTACTGGGATTCTGCTCCGAGAAGTCTCTTGCTGATGTAATAGACTGGCTTCTGAATCCAGTCTTCTTCCCGGACTAGCACAGCACTGGCTGCATCCTCCGTGACAGCCAGGTAGAGAAAAAGAGGCTCTCCTACTTTTGGTTTGGATAGTACGGGTGGCTCGGCCAGATGTGCCTCCAGGTCGAGGAAAGCGCTTTCGCATTCTTCTGTCCACTCGAACTTCTTATTTCCTCAGAGCAGGTTGTAGAATAGAAAACACTTATCGGTGGACTTTGAAATAAACCGATTGAGGGTTGCCACCCTTCCTGCCAGGCCTTGGACATCTTTGCGCGACCTGGGTGAGGGAAGCTCGAGCAATGATCTGATCTTGTCGGGGTTCGCCTCGATTCCTCGGGTATTGACGATGAAACCCAGGAATTTTCTGATGTGACTCCAAAAGTGCACTTCTGTGGATTTAGCCTCATGCCATACTCCCGTAGTATCTTGAAGCATTCCCATAGGTCGGAAACATGGTTATCGGCAGTCTTTGACTTGACTAGCATGTCATCAATGTACACTTCCATGTTTTTTCCGATCTGGTCTGCGAACATTCTATTCACCAACCTTTGATACGTAGCTCCGTCGTTCTTCAGCCCAAAGGGCATGACCTTGTAACAATAGACGTTAGTTGGGGTCATGAAACTGGTGTGCTCCTGGTCCGCCGGATTCATGGCGATCTGATTGTAGCCTGAGTACGCGTCCATAAAGGACATGAGCTCATGCCCTGCCGTGGCATCCACCAACTAGTCAATCCTTGGCAATGGGAAACAATCCTTGGGGCAGGCTTTATTCAGATCGGAGAAGTCGATGCAGGTCCGCCATTTCCCGTTGGGCTTTGGGACCAGCACAGGGTTGGCGACCCAAATCAGAAACTTGGCTTCACGGATAAAGCCGCATTTCTTGAGCCGGGCTACTTCTTCGTCTAAGGCTTCAGCCCGGGTTATTCCTAGGCATATCTGCTTCTGGGACTTTGCAGGAATGCTTTTATCCAGATGAAGTGTGTGCATGATGACACTCGGGCTGATTCCCACCATGTCCTCGTGTGACCACGCAAACACATCCAGGTTGTCCCGCAGAAATCTGATCAGCTCCACTTTCCTCTCGCTGCAGAGGTTTTTACCGAGCTTGACCATCCGTGATGGGTTCTGCGGATCAATGTTTACCTCCTCGAGCTCCTCAATAGATTGGAGCTCGGATCTGTCCTCGCCTATTCGGGGGTCAATATCCTCACTTAAGACGATATTTTCCCTTTCGGCGCTTTGAGGTTTTTCAATCTCAGGACCAGACAAAGGGTCCCGAGATTTCTCTTCACCATTTTGGATGGCCATTGCCAGCTGCCCGGGTTTCGATTTTCCCTTCATGGAAATGCTGTAGCATTCCCTGGCAGCGAGCTGATCGCCACGGACAGTGCATATTCCCGTGGAGGTAGGAAACTTCATCGCGAGGTGGCGAATGGAAGTGACAGCCTCAAAGGCTATGTGCGTAGGCCATCCCAAAATTGCGTTGTACACAGCGGAGCAGTCGATGACCACGAACTCGAGGAGTTTGGAGACTGTCCGAGGTGCTTCCCCCAGGGTGATCACCAGCTCGATAGTCCCTATAACCGCTGATCCTTCTCCCGAAAAACCATATAGCATCATGGAGGTCGCCTTCAGATCGGCGACAGTCAAACCCATCTTCTCTAATGTGGACCAGAATAGGAGGTTCACCGAACTCCCATTGTCGATCAGCACCCTCCTAACCCTCCGATTAGCGAGCTGAACTGCTACGACCAGAGGGTCATTGTGCGGGAACTGGACATGGCCCGCATCTTCTTCTGTAAAAATGATCGGTTGCTTCTCCAAACGTTGCTGCTTTGGCAAGCGCTACTTCGGGATGAACTCTACTCCATTATGCGCCTTGAGTTCGTTCACGTACCTCTTCTGGGCACCCCTGCTCGTGCCAGCCATATGCGGACCTCCAAAGATGGTGGATATCTCCCCTCCTATCTCGGGAGGAGGGACGTCCTGATCTACCCGAGACCCGGGCTGACTGGCCGGGATTTCTGAAGCAGGTCGACTTGCTGGAACCCTGTTCCGCGCGTACTAAGCCAAGGGGCCGGCTCGGATGAGAGTCTTGATCTCATCTTTCAAATGCCTACAATCATCAGTATTGTGGCCAACATCGTTGTGAAAACGGCAAAACTTGGAGGTGTCTCTCTTCCCCTTTTGGTGCTTCAAAGGCTCCGGCCTCTTCCAGGGAAGGCGAGTAGAGTTGGCCAGGAAAATATTCTCCGTAGACTGGGTGAGCTCTGTATAAGTTGCGTAGACGGGCTTGAACTTGTCTACGGACTTATTCTTCTTTGGGTCGTGCTGGCTGTTTTCGCCATTCCCCTTTCTTTTGCCTCAACTGAGCTGGTTGTTCTATGTGACGTTTTGGGTCGCTGCCACGACCTCCGTCCCCACTCCAGCGGGCTGATCAGGGACCTGGCTGGTTCCTGAAGCTGAGGCTTCGGCTTCCTCCAAGTTGATCCATTCCTGGGCCCTGTTGAGGAATTCGTTAACCGAGCCAACTCCCTTTCTTTGTATATCTTTCCAGAGTTCCCCTCCGACGAGGATTCCAGTTCTGAGGGCCATGAGCTTGGAGCTGTCATCCGCGTCTCTGGCCCGAGCAGCGACGTTCACGAACCTGCTCAGGTAGGCCTTCAGAGTTTCACCGGGCTGCTGCCTCACGTTAGTCAGAGAGTCGCCCTGGACGTGGGCAGCCTGGGAGGCTCGGAATGCCCTTTTGAAGTCAGCCGAGAAAGTTTTCCAGGAGCTGATTGACTGTCTTTTGCCTTGCTTGAACCATTACCTGGCTGGTCCAGTCAGGGTGGAAGGAAATATTAAACACCTTAGCTCGGGGCCAATGTTGTGGGCCATCATCAGGGTGTTGAACATCCCCAGATGATCCGATGGATCTCCATCTCCATTGAACTTAGACAGGTGCGGCATGCGGAAACCAGGTGGGTAAGCTGTTGCTGCTATGCTGGGGGCGAAGAGCTCCATCTCGTCCCCTGAATCGTATTCATCTTTTTCTTTCTTCGACAGGTGCTTCCTCATCAGCTCCTCCATCTGGGCCAGGCGCTCGAGGGTTTGGTCCTGATTTCCTTGGTTATTCCGGGGCTGTTGAACAGCTCCGGATCCATTGTACATATTTGGTGGGTTATTGCCTCTCCTATCTTGAGATAGGTTATTTGGGGCATTCCCGCCGTTATGGACTTCGGACAGGGCCCCCCCTGAGCAAGCATGGCTGTTGCCTCCTGCTGGCTCCCCTCTATGAGAGTTAAGGCGATTCTCGCAGGTCACCCCCTTGGGTGGCTCGAGGGCTTTGTGCCGAGCTCAGGCGCTGACGCAGGTCTCCGCCAGAAAGGTCACTCCGGCGATTGCCGGTCCAGTAACTCATGCTAGGGAGGCTCGGAGCTCGCCTTTGGTGGTGAGGATCTGGGCTTTCCCTCGGCACCCTGCTATGTCGCGGAGGTCCTGCTGATGGCGGGTTTCTCCTACTACTGCCATAGGCTGGAATATCTCGGAAGGGCCGAGGAGGAGATGGATATCTGATCGGAGATGGAGGATGCCTGACCGGAGAGGCGATCCTGGTTCCGTCAGGACGGATGAGGTTAGGTGGGGGCCTCTTGGCCCTGCCAACATGCAGGTCCCGCGCCTGGCGATCTGGACGAGGCGCAGGACGGCCATTGGGGACGAGCTGATGCTGCGAGCCCTCCCCGGAGCTCCTTCTGAAATTCCCTCGAGCTATCCTGGGCGTGCTCGAGGCTGGTTGGGAGCTGGGAGTCTAAGTTCTGACTGAACGGCTGTACTGTTGTTGTTCGGCTCTAGGCATTTCTCCGAAGTTTGCCTCTCGACGGTGTGACGAGGGAGTGGAGTTGGCTGTCGGAAGTCTGTCCGGGCGGCTATTGTAGCACCCACATTATTTTGATATATATAGCCAATAATCACATGATTGCATTGCATTACATATCATACAATATGTATAATTTGAGCATATGCATATTCTTATAAGTGTTTTCATGTATAAGTATAAAAGTTGTGTATGTGATGTCTATATGTATGCTCAATATTATTAACCTTGTGGCATTTGAGTTGTCTTTTATGGGTGTTTGATGTGCTCAAGATATAAGAAAGTATGAAAAATATGGACAAGGCATGGAATTAAGTGTTGAAAGTGAGATATAGAAGGCAAAATAGGTTAAGTAGTGGAAAATAGTACAATGTCGATTACTAGTATTTCGGTGTAAAATTGAGTATTTATGGATTTACCAAATGTAATCGAGGTATAATTAAGGTCTCATTGATGATGTAAAAATGGTTTTAGAACCATTAGATCAATTCTTGATGGGAGGTATACATAATCAGTGGTATTGATGCAAAGTCAAAACGAGCTTAGCATAAGTGCGCTACGCTCGATCGGGTAAGCATAACTATTGGGTATGAAGTCATATGGACCTAAGGTTTGGTATGAGTGTTTTACACATAAGGATAATAGGCCTAGCAGATGATTAAGTCGAAATTATTGAAGTGATAAGGTTTTCATAAGTCAAAAGGTGAAATGATGAGATGAAAGGTGTCAACTTTTGACAATAAGGCTAAATCATTGAAAATAAGGAATTTTCATCAAACCTTATCACTTTGCACGACCATTATTCTGAAAAACAGAGAGAAAAGAAAACCAAAAACCATTTCTTGGCTGGTTTGAAGAAATTCTAAGGAGATCCAAGTGAAAGCAAAGCCAAAGAAGTAGATTAAGCTTAGTTCTAGCCTTTTTATGGTAAGTTCTTGTACTTGGAAGTTAAACTATGTTTTTGAATTTTTCTGAGAACTTATATATGGTGTTTTATCCTTTTTAAGATATTTCTTGGGGTTTCCAAGTGGTTTGAGGTTTAGAAAAGCTTGAAGAGATTGTTTTCGCCGAAAAGTTGCTCGGTAAGTGAAATTTTGTGTTTTATGAGGTTTTTGGGGTTCTTGGAGTACAAGATGATTTTTGGTTATTTGATTGAGTTTATAAGAGAGTATATATGTTTATAAATGTTTGAATATATGTGGAGACTCATTTAATTTGGGTGATGATCTAGGAGATAAGAATTTTATCAAAATCGGTATATGATAACTTTATGATGAATCATGTTGGTATTTGGGATATATGGTTATGGCAGGTTAATTGATGTTGATTATTGGTGTATTTTGATATTTGAGGATAGCTAAAATTAAGGGGAAACTCTGTCAAAATTTCCCCAAATGTCTAAGATAAATCTAATGCTCGATCTAGGTGGTTTAAGGCATTTTAGGCATGTTTTGGGTATGCAATTTGATATGAAGTCTTATGGGTATTTTTTTTAAATAAGAGTTCAATGTATTACTGCCATCATTATGATGAGAAATCCATGCTATTGTCAGGATAAGCACATCAATACCTAAGACATCACTTGTTACACGGTGAAATATATTGTGGACAAAAGGTAAGTAAAGTACTCAACTGCAACACAAGAATTATGTGTTATGTGAAAGTATGCATTATATGAATATTTTGTGAGTAAGTGGTATTAACATACAGTGACACTTCATCATAAATTTGTATGCATGGCATAATAGTGATATGGTAAATTATTATATGATATAAGACCATGCATGATATTATGATGATTAATTATATGATGCCTTTGCAAGTTTTGTGCAACATAAAAGAAAGTTGTAATAAGAAGTTTAAGTTCAGTGCCACTGTTTTGAAAAGGCAAATGAAAGTGTTAATAAGTGTAAACGGAGGCCTATAGTAGGCTTATAGTGGCTGCCCAATAATTTGGGCTAGGTTTAGTGAACCAATTATATTGTTTGCCATATTTCCGTTTTTATTTCTCCTCCATATGAGTTATTGTTATATGTATTGACACCACAGTGTGTGGCCGCCTTAACTCTTGAGCCTGACGGGGCAACGATGGAATAAGGTTTTTAATGTGCCCTACTGTGGTGAAGGCTAGCCGGAGGAGAACCCATGGGATTTTGTATTATATGTGTAACAAGCCCTGCAGGCATTGACCAATTCAAACAGTGTGCACAATATTAAGGGGCCCAAAATTTAAAAAGAAGTTGTATATGTCCATTGATATTGGGTAATCATTAGCATTGCATGCATTACTTTGCTTACTGAGCTTTAGGCTCACAGTTGTCTTGTGTTGCAGGTAGAGAAAGAAATATGTGAATGATATGAGGAGAACTGAAGCATGGTCCTGACCCTGATTTGTACATATGAACACATCGACCTTTTTGTGGGTTATTTCAGTTATCAGTGAGATGTTTGTAATAAAGTGTGAAGTTATGTTTTGAAAATAAATTGGGTTATTTAATACTTATGTATAATATGTTTGAGACACACTTTATGTTTAATGTAAATAATGTGAAATAAGTTTTCAAGTTTTAAAAAAAAAAAATGTCCAGACTTCCGCAGAAATAAATTATGATATAGTTTTAAAACATAACACCTCAAATATGGTTTTTAACTAAAATAAGTGAGGGTGTTACAAGTTGGTATCAGAGCGCCATGGTTAAAATGTTCTTGTAGACCGTTCATATGTACACATTGAGGAAAGGATAATGCTCAGTTCATCTGTAAGTTTTATGTGTGCATTTATTATGTGCTGGTTGCATGCATCATGTGCTTTATTGGCTAAATGACATAAGTTATGGACATTTTGTCTTAAAAGATATATAATAACACAGATGGATCATGAACATGGTATGGGGGCTACTGAAGGCTCTTGCAGCAATAAATATGAACAAGAAATGGCTCAACTTCGAGCGGTGGTGAATAGACAGGCTGAACAAATTGAGAAGTTGTTAGCAGAACAACGACAAAGGCAAGCACCAACACCACCTACTGAAACTCCAACACCTCCACAAGCTCCACCTCCACAAGCTCCACCTGCAGTGCACCCCATGGAACCATTATATGAACGGTTCCGAAAACAACGCCCACCAGTATTTGAAGGTAGCACTGACCCACTTGACGCACAAGACTGGAAGAGTTCTTTAGAAGACATCTTTGAGTTCATGCAACTAAGTGACAGGGAAAAAGTTTCTTGTGCTGCACATACACTTAAAAAGGATGCTAAGATCTGGTGGGAAGTGGTTAAGCAGACTAGAGAAGTGAATCAGATGACTTGGGCAGAATTTGAACTGGTCTTCAATGAGAAGTTTTATAATGAAGCTGTGTTGACTGCCAAAGTAAGTGAGTTCACTAGATTGCAACAGGGGAATCTATCAGTGGCTGAGTACGCCAGGACATTTGACCGGTTAGCCAAGTTTGCACCAGACTTGGTTAACACTGAAACTAGTAGATTGAATCGCTTCCTGGAGGGTCTACAACCAGAATTGGCTAGAGATGTAGATATGGGACGTACAGGGCCTCTTTCTTATGCTCAGGCTGTGGAGAAAGCTTTGAGAGCTGAACACAGAGAAGAAAAAATAACAAAAGCTAAAGCTGCTACTAGCATGCCTCGTAGAGACACTCCATTCAACAAAGAACAAAGCCGCTTTCACAATGACAACAAAAGAGGGGCCCAGAATTTCCAATTTAGACAAGGACAGAATAAGAAATTTAAAGGAGGTCAGCAAAACAGGCAACCTGGATTCCAACAAATGCCACGATGTCAAACTTGTGGAAAGAATCATTTCGGGGAGTGCAGGCTTCTAACTAAGAGCTGCTTCAAATGTGGCAAGGGGGATCATTTTATCAAAGATTGTCCATTGATGAAGAACCAACAAATGAAGGATGAACCTCAGAGGACAAATGCTAGGGTGTTCACGATTACTCAGGCTGATGCTGATACCAACAACTCTGTTGTGTCAGGTGATATTTTTGCATCTGGTATTCTCACTCATGCATTAATAGATTCAGGTGCCACGCATTCATTTGCATCATTGACATATGTAAAAAGGTTGGGTAGATCGTGTGAAAAATTGTCAGAAGTTTTTAGTACAATGTTACCATCTGGAGAGATTCTGTATTCTACTCATTGGTTGAGGGGGGTTCCTATTTGCATTGATGGTAGGGAATTATATGCTGATCTAATAATGTTAGAGATGGCCGATTATGAGGTGATTTTGGGTATGGATTGGCTTTCAAAGTATAATGCCACTATTGATTGTAGAAGGAAAACAGTGATATTTAAGCCTTCAGAGGAAGATGAGTTTATGTTTACTGGAGCGACATCAAAAAGTTGCATTCCATTAATTTCTGCTATGAAGGCCAGGCGACTGTTGGAAAGTGGATGTGTGGGTTATCTCGCCAGTGTGGTTGACACGTATAAGGAGCAAAAGTTAAAACCGGAAGATGTACCGGTAGTTAGAGATTTCTTAGAAGTATTTCCAGAAGATTTACCGGGATTGCCTCCAGACAGAGAAATTGAATTTGTGATTGAGCTACTTCCTGGTACAGCCCCTGTGTCCAAGGCACCTTATAGAATGGCACCAGCAGAACTAAAGGAATTAAAGATACAGTTGCAAGAACTCCTGGATAAAAAGTTTATCAGGCCTAGTTTTTCACCATGGGGAGCTCCGGTGCTATTTGTGAAGAAAAAGGATGGGACGATGCGAATGTGTATTGATTATAGAGAATTGAACAAGTTGACAATCAAGAATAAGTATCCACTTCCTAGAATTGATGATCTTTTTGATCAATTACAAGGAAGAGGAGTGTTTTCAAAGATTGATTTGAGATCTGGGTATCATCAATTAAAGATTAGAGAAGAGGATGTACCAAAGACCGCATTTCGAACTCGGTATGGCCATTATGAGTTCCTTGTGATGCCATTTGGATTAACTAATGCTCCAGCTGCATTCATGGACTTGATGAACAGGGTGTTTAAGGACTACCTTGATAAGTTTGTAATAGTGTTTATTGATGATATCTTGGTGTATTCTCGATCCCAAGAAGAACATGAGGAACATTTGAGGTTGACATTGGAGAAATTAAAAGAAAAACAACTCTATGCCAAATTTAAGAAATGTGAATTTTGGCTAGAGAAGGTGGCATTTTTGGGCCATATAGTCTCAAAAGATGGTATTGCGGTGGATCCATCAAAGATTGAAGCTGTTAGTAAGTGGAATAGACCAACAAATGTTTCAGAAGTAAGGAGTTTTCTGGGATTAGCAGGCTATTACCGAAGATTTGTTGAAGGATTTTCCAAGATAGCAATGCCATTGACACAACTCACGAGGAAGAATCATAAGTTTGAATGGACTGAAGCTTGTGAGAAAAGTTTTCAAGATTTGAAGCAAAGATTGGTTTCTGCTCCAGTACTTACTATTCCATCTGGATCAGGAGGACTTGTGATTTATAGTGACGCTTCAAAGCAAGGTTTAGGGTGTGTGTTGATGCAGAATGGCAAAGTCATAGCTTATGCTTCTAGACAATTGAAGGACTATGAACAGAAGTATCCAACACATGATCTGGAGTTGGCAGCAGTTGTTTTTGCACTAAAGATTTGGAGACATTATCTGTATGGTGAGAAGTGCGAAATATATACCGATCATAAAAGTTTCAAGTATTTCTTCACTCAGAAGGAATTAAATATGAGACAAAGGAGATGGTTGGAGCTAGTGAAGGATTATGACTGTCAAATACTTTATCATCCTGGAAAAGCAAATGTAGTTGCAGACGCACTGAGTAGAAAGTCTCATGGTAATGTGTCATTTTTGAGGAAACTGACAAGACCACTTCAGGAGGACATGTGCAGAGCGGAGATTGAGGTGATCACAGGAAGATTATCAGTGATGACTATTCAGTCTACCTTGTTAGAGAGAATCAAACAAGGTCAATGTGAGGATCCTTACTTGGTGGAACAAAAAGGTGAATTGGAAAGTGGGAAGGTCAATGAGTTTAGTGTGTCATGTAATGGGATGCTAAAGTTCAAGGAAAGAGTTTGTGTCCCTAATAATGAGGAGTTGAAGAGAGAAATCCTTACCGAAGCTCACAATACCTTGTATTCAGTACATCCGGGGACGACCAAGATGTTTAATGACTTGAAAAGACACTACTGGTGGCCCAACATGAGAAAGGATGTGGTCGAGTTTGTAGCCAAGTGTTTAACCTGTCAACAAGTGAAAGCTGAACATCAGAAACCTGCTGGTTTAC